>NC_085862.1:27911994-27921994 GCF_034702125.1 Engraulis encrasicolus | reverse complement strand
TCTGCTGTGTCAATTCACCACTTAGGGATTAGGATGGACTAGAAGAGTGTAAAATGTGACTCTTTAAGTGCCGAATTAAGACAGCAAAGGTGCAATATAGGGTGGGCAATTATTTTGGATTAAGGGCCACATTGGGTTTTGAAATTGACCGAATGGCCAGATGTCGCATGCAACTGTGTCAAAAAGAAGAAATGATGTACGCTGACATAACTTGTCAGCTATGCCATTCCTGCACATTGCAATTAAATGTCTTTTGGATAGCCTATGCACTCGGTTAATCTGAATTCTGCAAGGTAGCCATTTTAAGAATGCTTAGTGACGCTAGACTTTTTTGTTTAATAGCTGTCTTTCTTGTGAAGGCTCCCCCGGGCCTGAGTTTGCCCACCTCTGATGTAATGTGAAGTGTAGATGTATCTTGAAGTGTAGATGTATCTTCCACTTACATCTGTTGCTTTGGTCTCTGATAGTTCCAGTTTCTCCTGGGCGTCCTTGAGGGCTTCAGAGTATTTGTCCAGTTCATCTTCCGTTCCCTTCAGCTTCTTCTGCAGACTCATCAGTTCATCTTCCAGCTGATCAAACACAAAGGGTGTAAAACGTTTTTTCAATAAACGTAAACAGGAAGTGACGAAATTACTACACACACACGCACACATCATGATTAAAGTTTATTTGTGTCGTTTTAGAGCAATACTGCATGTGAATGTATGTGAAAAGACTCATCATGTTAATTAACTACACTAGTTTATCTGTAAGTTCTTATCACCAGGGAAGCTGAGGGGTGGTGGGGGGTGGTAGGACAAAGGGGTCTGTTGTCCTGGGCCTAGGGACAGAGGGGGCCTAGAATTGGGAACTCTCTAGTATGTGTCTGATGATTTTGTCCCGGACCCGGGCAAAGATGTTAGCGGCCCTGCTTATCACGTGATGCTTTCTAACGTAACCAGATGGTCAATTAAAGACACAGGCCTAGCTAGAGGTGACTGTTGTGACCCTTGTGTACCCCTCTGTGTGCAAGTGTGTTGATAGCGCTGTGTATTTTTAGGATGGACTGTCCAACCCAATGGTATGCGGTACACTTTGCATTCCCAAACACTCTCCTCTTATCAGTTATCAGACGTGGGGTTCTGTAGTGGCTCCGATAATTTCCATGGGTTCCATCCTGCCAGTCTAGTCTGGTTGTCTAAAAATACTGGGCCTGCTACTGCATTGATCAGGGGTGCATTTCTTGAAACCATAGTGGTTACCATCATTAGCTACTTCGTTGTTTGCAATGCAAATTTTCTATGGGCAACCACCCAAGTTGCTAACTGACTAACAACTATGCTTTCGAGAAATGCACCCCAGTGCAGCCAGGGGCACTGTTAGAAATCTTGGACCCGATGATTCCTGTTTATCAAGGCAATGCTATCTACATGTATTGTTAATTTCCTTCAGTAGCCCATATCATTGCTAGGCCCGTAGCCTCTTTGTGCCGATGGGCCTGCCAGCACCAAGGCCTGATGATTCACCCATTGTTTAAAAGACTCAAGTAGGCCTACATCATAACAACATTGCTATGACATTAATGAGATCCTTAAGTAACAGATTAACACTTGGTCATAAAAATGTTGGTGACAGTAAGGTTATGACATAGTCTATGTGCAAAGGGGTTAATCCTTTGAGGAGTACCATCACAAATATGTGATTAGAATTTTGCCCAAATTTTGAGTTCTCATTATGATGTCATAAGGACTTTGCAAGATTTTTAAAACAGACTTCGATGGGAGCAGTAGAGTGTTCAAGTAAAATTCTAGAAGAACCTGGGGAAAGTCCTTACTTCTCAAAGGGATTTATAGTCATCCTAACTACTGGCAGTACCCCTAAGTACAGGGGACCCTCCACTTTATAGTCCTATGTGAAGCTGCTTGTCAGTGGTGTTATAAACATTGTGCCCATTTTGAGCCTTAATATACCCAGTGGGTAACAGAGTATGAAGTTGAATGGCGGAAAGGCATGTTACCGGTTTTATACTTCCACCGTCTTTGCTGTAATTACAGTTGTCATGAAGACTAGCATTTACTCTCCAAATTACTGTGTGGTGGCTCAGGCTCATCTGTTAAAACACTTCAGCATACAGTGCATGTAGAATATTGTTTCCGTAGAGTCTAAAGTTTGGACTATGGTATCCTTTTGCGTTTTCCTGAGGTTTTAGCCTGATTGAATAGAAAGGTGGTAAAAGCAGAGCTTATTGAAAAGAGACAACTCAACACCATTTACAGTAGACATTAATGTGCCTCCACTTGTGCATGCATAATGAGTGATTACTCAGACAGAGTGTGTTTTATCTTGTGCACTACTCACTTCCTCATGACATGAGTCATTGGTTGGTTTAAAACTCTGGATTGTTTTCAAAAGCTACATGTTTTGACACAGCCATTTCTCTTCCTGTCTTTCAGAATTCACAATCCAACCATATTTGTAGATTTACTGGAATGGGGAAAGCTTTTTGGGAGGAAAGCATTTTGTTTACCAAATCATAGGGATCTGTACGGGGGCCATGTCAGATGAGGCTGGAACCACTTTTTGGGGCCTACCGTATGAACACAATAGTGGTCCTCAATAATTTGTACATTATTACAGGTAGTAATATAACACTGCCTATATCCAAAGGGATGTCAACTCAACCATAAGGATCATTCTAAGGTATACACCTCCGATGACACACAGGCTAAAACTGCTTTAGATTTGGCTAAAGAAAGCAGGACCCCCTACACACACACACACACACACACACACACACACACACACACACACACACACACACACACACACACACACACACACACACACACACACACAGAGACAGACAGACAGACAGACAGACAGACAGACAGACAGACAGACAGACAGACAGACACACACACACACACACACACACACACACACACACACACACACACACACACACACACACACACACACACACACACACACACACACACACACACACACACACACACACACACACACACACACACAGCCATCACAGGCCACAATCACCTGAGTTCTGACAAAAATGAAATGACCTCTGTCTCCTTCTTACAGCTAAACTAATTGACTAACTCCTTAATCTCCCACCTCCAATCAACCAACAGATGAGACCAGAAGCCCCCTCAGCTCTAGCCCCAAAATACAAAACCTCCTCTTTTCTCTCCCTGCATCTCCCATCCCATCACCACCCACCTGTTTGCACTTGTCCTCGGCTGCTTTCTGTTCGGTCTCTGCCTGCTCGGCACGGTCGATGGCGTTCTCCTTGTCCAGCTTCAGCATCTGCATCTTCTTCTTGATGGCCTCCATGGTGACGGCTTGAGGTTGTCTTTGTCTTACTTTTACAACACAAGAAAATGGAACTAAAAAGCTCAAAAGTGAGACTGGCTAGACGGACAGCTAGACTGATTTAAACAGGCAGACAGCTAGACAGACAGACAGACAGACAGTGACAGGTCGGGTGCTTGGTCTTGGCGTCTCTCCTCAGTTTGATGCCACAGCAGAGAGATCCAGAGGGGCACAGTACGGCACAGTAAACCAGCCTGAGAGAAGAAGAAGAAGAAGAAGAGAGACGTGGAGCGAAGGAGCAGCCGAACCAGAGCTCTGAGGAGGCACACACACACAACCAACCACACTCCCTCTCCAGCTAGCTTCTCAGACGTCTACCCCTCCTTTTTCACTTCAATTTCCCATCACTCCCAATCTCCTCTCTCCCCCACCCCATGCCCCACGCCCACCACTCAAGACCAAAACCCACTAACTCTCCAAACCTTTCTAAGGACCGGGCTCTCTCTCTCACACACTCTGCGGCCCTTCTCTGGCAATCTCCTTATTTGGATTGTTAGGTTTCTTCAAAAAAAAAAAAATAGAGAGAGAGAGAGAGAGAGAGAGAGAGAGAGAGAGAGAGAGAGAGAGAGAGAGAGAGAGAGAGAGAGAGAGAGAGAGAGAGAGAGAGACTGTGGCCAAATTTAACTCTGAGACTGGAGATAACAGTGCTGGCTCAATGTTTGCAACACATGCATGATAAATGCTACCTCTGGCCTGTTAAATGCTTTGGTGAGACATTATCATGCCTCAGTTGTCCTCCTGAGGATTTCTGTCAGCCTGTGCAGGGGTGAGTTTCTCAAAAGAGAAGTTGTTAGCCTGTTAGCAACTTCGGTCGTTGCCAATGGGAAAATGCATTGAAAACAACAAAGTAGCTAATGTAGTAAGCAACTTCGGTTTTGAGAAATTCACCCCAGGATAGTCCACTGACAGCATCCTCCGTATACGAAATGATGGTGTTGTTCTTTCAGAATGTAAGCACACACTGGACCTCTTAAAGAAAAAAACCCTTCACTGCTATGTCCAACATAGTTGTGGATTGTTCTGGATTGCTAAACATTTCTCTACTCTCTCTTTTTTTTTTTTTTTTAAGTCAGTCTAACTTTTCTCGCTGGCTGTTGTAGAATTGCCCTAGGGTGCATACTGTTAACTTCTCCACAACTTCATACACAGAATAGAAAATAAATTCTATTGACTTTTGCTGCATTTTTTCCCCACAGAATTTCTTCAACGAGGAACTTCTTGTGCACAAATCCTTAGAAATTTCTGGGTAAGCCTTACAGTCAAAACATACCTGAACATTCATTCCTGAAAGAATGTTAAACTGGTCTTGCTTGCTGACATTGGATTTCTGTCAGACACATTGAGAGTTCAGGCAAAATTGGAGGCAAAGACCCATCTGTCTCGACTTTTCAGTTATACAGTGTAAGGAAACAATGGGGGTGTTTATGTTGGTTGTGTTTTACTGTTACACCTTTTTAATCTAACAGTTGGAAAATGTACAAAACCCCCCTCCTTTCTCCTTCCAAAATCAGGTTGTCCTTCTAATTTAATTATTTCAGAAAAGCCATTTTAGTTCTGAATTTGTTCTCATTTCCCCTTGCATGACAACAGCACATATCAGTGTATTCCACACACATACAATTAAACATTGTTGACAATTGTAGTTATCCAAGGTACAAAGTCTCACAACCAATGTTCATCTTTTTTGGCAAATCTAAACAAGACACCAAGTGACTATTCATTCCAAGTGACTAAAACCGAGGCGTGTTGGATTCTTGATTCATTGGTTGGGGGAGGGAGAGACTGAGAGTGATTTGAATTTAATCCAGACAGATTTGTGTGATGTATTCCTCAGTCATCGTCGTCACACCTGTTGATTTCAGGACGTGAGACTTTGACTCATTACAGGGTACCTGTGGCTGACGCTCGCTCCGTGGCCAACGTAATGTAATGTTCATGTTGTGCTCGTCTGATTGTCTCACCTCACCAAAGGTCTCGGTTATTGCCGCACCTTTTGTCTGTTTTCATATGACGTAATAAAGCCCCCAAGGGCGGCGGGTGCACGCAGATGTTTGGCAGACCTCCCAGCCAATCAGGCCAATGCATGCGCCCCCCAAGGCAGTGAGGTAACAGGAAGCCATGAGGGTCATAAACACATGCATGCACACACCCACACACCCACCCACACCCACACACACAATATGCACACCTGTGAAACACAAGTCCAGTTTAAACTTGCTCAGCTATCCAGGTTGTGTGCGTCATCAATCTCAATTACACTATACAATATCACTTCCTGGTCACACAATAAGTTGGGAAGTACTTTGACCATTCGAAATTCCAAGTTCACCCATTCCATCCCATCCATGTGTGTGTGTGTGTGTGTGCGTGCGTGCGTGCGTGCGTGCGTGTGTGCGTGCGTTCGTGCGTGCGTGCGTACGTGCGTACGTGCGTACGTGCGTACGTGCGTGTGTGCGTGTTTGAGAAGGGGGGGGGTGTCGAGCATTTGCACTTAGTCTTTGTTGCACTTAAAGTGGGATGGGGGGGGGGGGGGGGGGGGGTGGGGGGGTGGCTGGGGGGGTCAAGCACTGGTGTCACTTTTACCTCTTATTGTACTTTACTTGAAAATCTGCTGCTACTAAGTATTGTACCCCAATAACCGACAATTTTGTTGCCTTTTTGACAATGACAATAAACTCTTGGATCTTGAATCTTGAATCTTGAACACAAGTCCCAGTCTCTCCATTGCCCCTAGTGAGGGACATTCAGTTCCTCCACTGCATTCCTCTCAAGAATCATTGGCAACAAACTTGATGTGTGTCTAAAAATAAGTACGCAGCGATAGTGGAGAGTGTGTGGTGACATCTTTAGCACGCTTATGATGGCACACCTTTGCTATCAGTACTTAGAGGCTGTTGCAGCACAAGAGTGGCGGGCCACAGCATGTGAGAGCTAAAACGTGCACACAGAGAAAGACGGAATGAAAGGAAGAGAGAGAGAGAGAGAGAGAGAGAGAGAGAGAGAGAGAGAGAGAGAGAGAGAGAGAGAGAGAGAGAGAGAGAGGGGACAGTAAGAGGAGAAAGAAAGAAAGAAAGAAAGAAAGAAAGAAAGAAAGAAAGAAAGAAAGAAAGAAAGAAAGAAAGAAAGAAAGAAAGAAGAGAAAGAGGGAGAGAAAGGAGAGAGAGAAAGACAGAGAGAGAGAGAGAGAGAGGGAGAGAGAGAGAGAGAGAGCATTAGAGGGGAAGAGACTCAGTCTCCGGCAGACAGACTAAGCACAGCACAGCCCTCCCACAGGAAACCATCTCCCAGCTCAGTATGACCTTTTATGGTAAAAATTCCCCCAAAAGCTTTGAGCCTGCCTGTCTGGGATTGCTATGCTAGCACATTTAAAGTAACAGACAGGCAGGGAGAGAGTATGGGAAAAGGCAGGACATTCATGAAATACCCCTACCCCAGAATGCATGATGGATGACTTTGAAGTCACAAACCCAATGCATTCTGGGGTGGGGTTTGGAGTTTATATGGGAAACCTTCCTCCAAAAGGTCCCAGAAGTGTTTCTGTTTGTTCAGAGACACTCTTTGGAAAACAAAACAAAAAAAAACTCCCTTCACCTGTGTTAACCTTTGCATAAAAAGAGGAAGTTGTCTAGTACCCCCCCTTCCCTGTTTAACCCCAACTATGCCAGTCCGATGTGATTCTTCCCATAAGGCAAATGGTTTAGCGAATTTCATCAGATCATGGTATGTTGATATTACTCTACAAATGAAATGTATAGTTGGATTAATATTCTTTTCCATTCAGTTGACACTGCCCAGATACATGTTTTCTGACTCTAGAACTGGAAAAGATATGTGTAGTCTGTTCAGTCTGGTTGAGCGGCTGAGACAATGGTATTTGAAATTACAGCCTGGGCTTCTTTAGAAATTGCATTTCCCTGTCAAATACTGTGGATGACTCTAATTTACTCGCCTAAAGCCACAGCTCAGAACACCAGTGAAGTTAAATGCCACGGCCAGATACTTACAATAGCAACGCCGCCATCTGGTGTCTGAATGACTGTAGACCTTTACTAGATGCTATTGCCAACATTATAATAACGTAAAGAAGTAATGAAGAGATATAGAATTGCGGTTTCTCCAATGGCAAAGTTTTTGATTATGAACAGTTTGTTCCGTCATTTGTATGAAATAGGCCCTATGTAAAGCACACAGTGTATTTAGAAGAAAACATAGCCCAATTTGACTATAATATAATATTATAGTCAAACTGGGCTATGTCTTTTTTTATGGCTAGTCTAGCAAATAGTATGGGATATCACATGCCTGATCCCAGGATATTTTGTGTGAGTAATAGCTAACTTGTGCCCAAAAGCACTCTGTTTGGGATTGTTTACACCAGGGATAGGCAACTGGAGGCCAGGAGGTCACATGTAGATAAAACATTAAAAAAATAATAACCAGTAAATGTTCTTTCAAAAGGAGGTACCGCGCCTTTCCTGCTGATGCCTGGTGGGTGCATAGGTTTCAATAGGTAAACTATAGGAGCAAGTAAGGGGAACTCGCACACCTTGGATGCCAATGCAATAGTGTGCTTTTATTGCATGTTTAGAAAATAAATAAAAGTGCTACCCAAGTGAACAGTGCAAACGTTTCAGTCCCAGTCAGACCATCCTCATTGCAACTCTTCATGAAAGTTTCCCATCAGTGGTTTACACCAATGAGAAACACATGAGACACATTTGTAGGCAGGGAAGCTGCCAGGGTGGACAAGCGGGCTAGTTGTCCAGGGCCCGGCAAAAGCTGTCAGTGACCCTGGTTGCAGGTTTCTTACACTTGGGCCTTCTCAGAATATCTGTAAACATGGTCAACATTGGGGCGATTTTTCCTAAAAAAAAAAAAAAAAAAAAAAAGTGTCAATGTAACAGCAGGGATTTTAAGTGGCTCCCTGTCATTTGTGGTGCAATTATGGCAGGGTCCCCAGTTGAAAAAAATTGAGAACCCCTACTCTAAACTACATCATATCAATATTGCTACAATAATGCAAGGAGTCTTAAGTAACAGATTAAGACTTGGTCATTACCATTTAGCTGACAATGAAGGTTATAATAGAGACTCTGTGATGCGTTAACCAGTTAATTATGTGGTGATTATCTATATCTGTAGAGAGCTGCTCTTTCCAAACACACACCAATTACAAATGACTCTTGATGCAGTTTCTGTAATGAACTGCCACATTGGTTAATACAAAACATTAGCCTTGGAGTTCAGAGTCAGTGTGCTGTGACTGACCTAGTGCGGATACGTCCAACGGTGCTGTTAAACTCACATTTCTATCCATATAGGCTACTCTACGGCAAGAACAACAAACCTTTTCATTTCACTTGCATCATGCAAGCTTGCATAATACAAGATATTTTCTAAATCTGTATACAAATATCAATGATGTAACGTAATGAAAACACATCTCACGCTATGTCAACTGAAAAAAAAAGAATATCCCAGCCGGGAATCAGGACCAGATTAAGGCACTGTGCTTCCCCTGGGCACTAATACCTTGCAGGTGCCTCTTTTGTGAACAATATATGTAAAGTCTGTGTCATGCAGTGCCCTCTGGCTGTAAATGGTGGGTGCCCCTGCACAGTGTGCCACCGGCCCTTATGGATAAGCTGGCCCTGCCCGGAATCAATACGCGTGTAAACACATTCTAATGTTATGTTAAACTATTATGTACATACTGGTACATGATATTAATCTTCTTGTTACTGTTATGTAATGTGCAACAAGATGCCAAATGGGTGGCCAAATAGTGTGGATTAGGACTCTAAATATTTTAGCAGAGTACTGTGACATGCGTCTGCATTCCATTGACTGAGATTAATATCCAAAGGAAGTTGGCAGGGCCGGATTTACATGGCCTGGTGTCCCTAGGCTGTGGGCCCCCCAGATTGCAAATTTCTCGACAATTTGCAACACAATTTCGAGTTGGGAATTAAAAGTGCACTGTGTAGGCTTGTGGCCAGAGTAGGTATTGCAACTATGCTGCTTATAGAAACTGTGTTGCCTATTTGCCAACTTTGATCTTTTCATGAATTTTTACTAAGTGATAGTACGTATGTAAGTATGAACAAAGTACAGGACGTTTTGCAGCTAAAAATGTCTATTTCTGGAAATTCAAAATGGTGTACATGGAGAAGATCCCTCTTTTCATGTATGAAAAATTTAATTTTCCCAGTAATAATGAATATTTACAATTTCATGGTGTCAAAATTGAAATAATTGTCAATGTGCACCATGGATTCTGGAAATAAACTGCTAAAAATATTACACAGTGCACCTTTAAATGCCATTTTGAACTTCCAGAAGTACAAACTGTTCATACTTTGATATTATAATACTAAATATTAGTTTATTATTTAGAAAATAATCATGAAAAGATCAAATTTGGCAGTAGACAGCACAGTTTCAATGAGCAGCAGTTGCAATACCTACTCTGGCCACCATCTTACACAGTGCACCTTTAAGGATAACATGTCTACCAACTCTACTCAACATGACAGATTCATTTTTCAACATTGCATCTTGTCGCAATTCTGTCATTTTTACTCTTTTGTCTAATCAGTGGCCCCCGGGCAGGTGGGGTCCCCTAGGC
>NC_085862.1:27854494-27906994 GCF_034702125.1 Engraulis encrasicolus | reverse complement strand
ATGCATGCACGCACTCACGCACGCACACTGATGCAAACCGACACACACATGCATGCCGACACGCACACACACACACACTGCCACACACTAATATTGGCCCAAATCGCTGAGGGGCTAACCTTGGAGGCCCAACGGGGCCGGAGCCTGCTCTGCTCACCATGTGGCCATGTGTCCTGCAGGGCCGCTGGAGCAAGCAGCCAGGGGTCCTTGATAGATTACAATATGGGGCAGGAGGCAGACTGGGTTTCAACATACCGCACAGCTGCAAAAGCCCATTACAAGTCCTGAAAAGTCTCGAGAGAAGAACAATATTTGCAATAATTAGCTTGCAAAATGTCTGAAACAAAATGTCTGTCTTACACATACAGCCCACCCATTTACAAGTTTGTTTGATTGACTTCCAAATATTGAGGAACAAATGAAATAGATATTGTATAGAGATGCTTTTGAAAGCCTCATCAACGGTGGATGGATGACAGTAGACCAGTACCTCCTTGGCCTGAGTCGTTTTTTTCCAACCTGGCAAACAGATATGTTTACGATCAACTGGCGTAAATATTTAGGTCATGCAGAATGAGCTCAGAAAAGACGTGAAAAAAATCTCAGCTTTTATCCTAGCATTTTCAAAGCACGCACATGCAGCATTTACCTGTGGCGTCTCATTTTAAAAAACAAACCTTCTCCAGCTGAGAGGACTCTTGTCATTCAGGGTCATATCAGATCACACTGACTGACTGGGCACACTTTGTTTGGTCTCACAAAGACACGTTTTCCACACAGAATGACGTGGACTCAATAAATAACATCAGACTACAAAGTGTTGTTTACAAAGTGCCTATTTAAAGTTCTGTTTACTTTTATATTGGCATCATTCCTCCCCTGTACATTATGTTTCATGGTGTGCATTTTTTATTGTTATACATGCCATTACAGAAAAACAGACCCATCCTGAGAATAGGACAGAGAACAGAGAACAGAGAGAGAGAGAGAGAGAGAGAGAGAGAGAGAGAGAGAGAGAGAGAGAGAGAGAGAGAGAGAGAGAGAGAGAGAGAGAGAGACTTATTGACATAGTGGTTTATTTGTTATCTATTGTGGTGGAAATGGCTGTAATCACTTGTTACCATCAGTCTAATTAAGTAGATAGGAATCGCAGGAGACCCGAGCGCATTTTCAAGTCAGAGCAGGAGAGCAGCGATAAGACGCACCAAAATAGGGAGTGTCTTTCCAGTTACACTCAATTCTTGTTAAACCCTGATGCAGTTATTGCATAAGAGGTCATCTGTTTTAAAATATAAAAACACCCTATTTTTTTGTTAATCCTCTTCTGGATGTATACAACAAGACCCTTCTGAATTTGATGGAAAATGTACATTGTGACCTGCAGGCAATTCTTTATAAAATACACAAAACATATAGCGAAACTCATTATTAAGAAAACTCATGGGCCTTTGTAAGTCAGCCACCTTGAAGCTGTTCAGTGCCGTCTGCTTCCCTTTTGTGAGAGCTGTGTGTTGAGACAGCCGGGGGCCCTTTCAACAGATGATTTAGAAACATGGAGTGACTTCAAACATCTGGCATGCACTCATCTTAATGGCACATGCACAGGGTGGTACAGTACTAGGGCTGTATGTCAAGTACAGTACATAGGACTGTGTGTAAAGCTTCAAGTTGAAGACATTTCACCATACTTGGGCATGGTAGATTAAATTTTAATAAGTTAGTAATTTTTGGGTTTTTTAATTTCTTTTTAGTTAATTTAAATTAGTAATTTTTAAATTACTTAGGCCCTAATAAGTAGCTTGTGACATTATAATATGCACTGTCTTCATACTGGAAAAATATTTCTTTATTTCATTTGACTTCTACAACCTTTTCAATCTGTAAAATGACATACTGGCAAATTTTCAATATGCATCATTTGCAGCCGATGTGCGAACAAAGAAACTCTTTGCACCATAAATGTTTGAGTTCAACTTGATTGACATGGGGTTACATGGGGTCATGGACTTACTGAATATTTTGTATAATCCATCATAATTGGAAGTACAAACATTAAAATAGTTTGGCACTTGTAGACAGTCTCACTGCATGAGCATCCCTGGCATTTGCAGGGGAAACATGTTTATGGTGAAGAGAATTGAAAGCATGTTGGCCTATATGATTAATGACATTGTATTGGTTTTTAATACTGTCCATATGCATTAGACAACCCTTGTTTACTTCCAAACATTGCATAGGCTATAGGACATTGGGGTCTGCATTTAATTTCTAAGCTGCAATAAAACTGTCTACAGAAATCACCTGGGAGCAATCTCATTCACCCCGAGTTCACAAGTTTTATAGATAACCTCATATAACATGCGCTTGCTCTTACTGCGACGCTCCCGTAGTTATTCTCACTCTGCTGAAACCGTTATAGAGCACCAGTTGTGACTGATTTACTACAACTCCGCCCCGTCCTGTCTGACTCGACCAATGAAATATGAGTGATTTGCATGAGGTTCTCTGTTGGGCATAAAGACACGCTTGGAGCGCTTTGCCGCAAACTTCTCAAGTAACTTGGGGCACTGGCCACACTTCGCTACAACTCTATTTGGAGTAGCCTTCTACCACAACACGAAGAAACCTGGAATAACTTCACTGCACTTCAGACCTGACAAAAAAGCACTTCATCAGAGCAACTTCATTGACTGGACCACCTAATAATATGGGCAAAGGCAAATTATTTATCTTGGCAGTTTGGATATACCTACAGAGCGTTTGCACCGGTTTCTCATTCACGGATGAGGACTTTATTTTCGGTAAGTAATGCTATTCAATATAGCCGTAAGTCTTTCATCTGCACGGGGAAATATAGGCTACACATGGAGTCCCTCAAAAACAAGTTGTCATCAAATAAGTCGGTACACATGTAAACACTGGTGCAGCTTGACCTGGCGATATTTGGTGTGTCCAAATGACCGGGAGTTAACTTGCCGGGACCTTCTCTTCTATGAAGTGAGTCACCTTTTGGATATTTACGCCTCTGGCGTTGCCACGCCAAGCACCAGAGCAGAGTTGGGCAGAGAAAGGAAGTAATTGGCGTGACTGCTCAGTCGCCTCAAGAATGATTAATGTGTTGAGACGTGTGATGCGCTCACCAATTTACAAAATTGAGGTTCAGAGGACCTGTGGTGGTAGAAAAAGAGAATAACTTAAAATTTCCAAAATAAGTTTTATGTGAAGAGGGACTGAATGAAATGTTGTGCGCCTGGATGATTATGTGAAGCTGGTGAGCACTATTCTGAAAACTTTTTTTTTTGCAGCTAAAAATCTCTTAAACCTACTGTAATCTACTGTAAATCTACTGTAAATCTACTATGTCTGCAACCCTTCATGCATACTTGTGAAGTGAACAAAAAAGTAATTTTTTTTAAAAACTCACAGACATTGAAATGGACTTAAAAAAAATAGAGGTAGGGACCCAACGTTAAATCATTGTCTCATCCATGTTTGCACAGGTAACAGCACCACAAATGACACAGCATGGTTGACAGACTTCTCAGACATCGAGTCCAAGTTTGCCCTGCGGACGGCTGAGGACCCCGATGATGACCTGTGCTACATAGAGCCTGGCCAGCCAGACAGCATCATAGCCTGTGAATTCAACGTCACTGCCAAGACATTCGTCATCATACATGGATGGACGGTAAATAGTAGACACCTTGCCATTAACCCATTTTGTCCTAAGCCCTTTTAGGGAAAGGGTGCCCTCTGCCTATTAAATCCTAAATATCGCTGCCTCCGAAGCACATACAAACATGAAATGAGTTGCATTTAAAAGCGAGGACCCTCGTTTTTCCTTAAAATGTGTTCATGCAGCTCTAACATACCCACATTTTTAATAAAACAGCTCAAATTGCAAGAACCTTAATGCAGCGTATGTGTGTCTCCAGGACACAATGGGTTAAACCCTTTGTAGCCACCAGTGGAAGGTTCTACTAGTGGATGAAAAGTCTTAACTATAGTACTACACTACTACAACACTACGTGAAGTGTTTAGTAATACATTACGACTTGGTCATTGCAAATCCGGTAAACAACATACACATAACAATGGTCTTGTCTGAGATTTGTAAGCCATTTACATCTTGGTTATCTCCACACCAAGAGTGCAGATGCCCAGATGCGAAGAGGCTTGTTGTGTGCCTATGCCATTGCCCTGCTGTATACTGTATTGCCCTGATGCAATAGGCCACACGTGGAGAGTTGGTGTGCAGATGTTAGTGTATATTGACATAATGAGTTTGTGTGAAGGTCACTGGCATGTACGAGAGTTGGGTCCCCAAGCTGGTGACTGCCCTGTATGAGCGCGAGCCCACGGCAAATGTCATTGTGGTGGACTGGCTTCACCGAGCTCAGCAACACTACCCGACCTCCGCCGCATACACCAAACTAGTTGGACGAGATGTGGCCAAGTTTGTCATCTGGTTACTGGTAAGACTAGTGTATTTTTCCTCTCTTCCTCTGTCTTTTCCTTTCCTTTCTTTCTTGAATAGTGATCATGGATAAGATTCAGATGCATTGTTTTAATCACCTACACGATATTACATTGTATCAGTACGTTAATTACATTATATTACATTGTATGAGTACGTGGCTGTATCCAGTCAGTTGTTGTATTCGCATAATGACACACCGAAGCAGTACTAGCGGTAGTTAGCGGTGTTGGTGTGGTGGTGGTGATCTCCCAGGTTCATCGTGATGGCAGGCATGCTGTCAGTGTCTATTGTGTAGTGTCTCTCTGGTATGTTATTGTGTAACTTAATTGTGATGGCCGGGGGTGAGGCAACCTTTCAGCATTTCTCTCATTCCATTCCCCCTTTTCTTTTTCTCCCATCCCCAGGACGTCATGGATTATCCCTGGGAGAAGCTCCATCTTCTTGGCTACAGCCTTGGTGCACACGTGGCAGGGATCGCTGGACTGCTGACCAAAAGCAAAGTGCACAGAATCACAGGTAAGACACCGGATGCCTTAAAGTTGGGGTTGCAGGTTATGATGTCACGGTTGGGGAGATCTCTCCCTGGGTTCTACTGTAAGGTTCTTTTCAGAGACGATAGAGACTATTCAGAGACTATAGAACCTTACAGTAGATGGGGACAGTGGGGACTTCTCCCCACCGTGACATCATAACCTGCACCCCCACCTTTAACCGACAGTGTGAAATGGGCAAACTTCCTCTTCTGTTCTTCTGAGCTCTGTCTCCATCCAAAAAAAATGACTGTGTGCATGGCATTCGCCATTACACCCCCGAGAAAGTCTTAACTAGAACATAGGGTCGTTTGTAGCGGCGTCCTGTAAACATTGTTTCATGAAAGTAGACTGTGATGGTTTTCCCCTTTTCAAGCAATCAAGCTCTGAGGTTTTAACTTTAGTCTAATAAACACAGTGATTCCAGTTGTGTACAGTCTAATTAAGTACACATGGCTCACATCAGAGCAAAGCGTTGGGGTGGGGGGTGGGGGGCACAAACACATCTGGAACTCACACACAGCGCAACAAGACGCTGCAAGGCTCACCAGCGAATGTGAGGGCCAGTCTCATGTCTCTATCTTACCCTTTGTTCTACCACTGGGGTTTTGTTCTGCACACTCACATGTCTCCATTGGTAGCCCCTTAATGCACGCCGTACCTCCAGTGGCACGTTCTAATAGCCACTGAAAAGTTAACTACCATAGTACTACAATACTACGACACAAGACAGGGCTTTTGGTAATGCACTACGACTTGGTCATTGGCATTCTGGTAACAGCAAATTTATAACGCCGTCTTAACGGGTTAAAGTGAAGAGGGGGTGTATACAGAATGGGACATCTATAACCCTTACTGATCAAGAAAGATGGGGTACCACCCTAGCTGGCAAGAGTTTCGGCCATAGTAATCACTAACCATCATCATCATCATCATCATCATCATCTGCCACCAGGTCTGGACCCCGCCGGACCCACCTTCGAGTACGCCGACACCCAGAGCTCCCTCTCCCCGGACGACGCCATCTTCGTGGACGTGCTGCACACCAACACGCGGGGCTCGCCCGACCGCAGCATCGGCATCCAGAGGCCCGTGGGCCACGTCGACATCTACCCCAACGGAGGCACCTTCCAGCCCGGCTGCGACCTGCAGAAAACCATGAGGATGATCGTGTCCTCTGGCTTAGCAAGTAAGATACTCTTTTTAAAAAATATATATTTGTCAAGCCTTTATTTTTATACGACTAGACAGTGAAGGTGGTGACAGGATGTAAGTAGGGAGAGAGAAACGGAGAAGGGTAACCAAAGAGCCCGGGCCAGAATCGAACCCGGGTCAGCCGCGTAGTAGCAGACAAGTTCCCTATCGTTAGCGCCACAGTAGGGCCAGTAAGGTACTCTTTTAATAGGCCCTTAGTGTCCTAACTTCATAGTCAGGTCACAATCAACAGCTGTGTTCCAGTAAGTCAGGATATTAATGCTTTTCAGTTTGTTCCGAGCAGCTCCTCTCTAATTGGTTTGAAATTTCTAAACAAAAGGCCAAAGTGTGCTGCACACATGTGCTCACATGTTTTCATTTCGTTCTTCTTCTCTTCCCATGTCTGAAGAAGGGTGTTTACCCGACGTTAGGTAATAAAAAAAATGTGTGAGCAAAAAAATCCTGGTTGAAGCGGACTTTCATCTCTATCTACTCATTTGGTTGTTCTGCTCCCAGGTCTGATGTTTTTTGGATGGCCGGGCTTTAAAGTACTCCTTCCTCTTCTCTCCCCTCAGACATGGACCAGATTGTCAAGTGTTCTCACGAGCGCTCCATCCACCTGTTCATCGACTCGCTGGTGAATGCGCATGACCACCAGATCGTGGCCTACCGCTGCAACAGCAAGGAGTCCTTCGACAAGGGCGTCTGCCTCAGCTGCCGCAAGAACCGCTGCAACAAGCTCGGCTACGAGGTCAACCGGGTGCGCTCCCGCCGCAGCGCCAAGATGTACCTGAAGACCAGGGAGATGATGCCATACAAAGGTGAGGACAGAGGTCAAAGAGATTATTACATGACATTGTCCTTAGCTGACGCTTTTATCCAAAGGGACCTTCAGTCATTTTTTTAAGTACAGGGTGTATTACAGTCCCTGGAGCAGTGTGGGGTTAGGTTAGGTGCCTTGCTCAAGGGAACTTCAGCCATGGAGTTAGATAGGGAGTGGAAGGGTGGGATTCGAACCTGCAACCCTCTGATTTAATGTCCATCTCCTTCATGTCTGCCCGAAGATTATTTGATGCCCTTTGCGAGAACTGTGTCCAATCAGGTCTACTCCACAACTACTGTAGATGCCAGAGTTCCTAGTTCAATTCTATTCCATAACTAGATGGTATAAAGACACAGGTGAAGAACCGTGCAATGGGAAAAGTATTACAAAATCAAGAGTTGGAACTGGAGCATATGACGCGTGGGGGCCCATAAAGACTAAAAAACGTTTCTCAAGAACAGCAGAACACGAGCTGTCCCAAAAGACTTCATCTCGTGCAGACGGCTTTCAGATGTGTCCATAAGCCGGGTTGCCATGGTTATTCCATTGTTACGCACCACTGCTTCAGCCGTCCATACGGAAGAACTTAATGTAAAATGTATTCCAAAATAGATGCCTTGAAAACCTGTATTGCATCTGAGCAATTGTTTCCATATTTTTGGCAGAACTACTGACCCATGTCCCCCAGAGTGCTCCTTGTGCCTAATGTTTTTTTTGCCTTCGCGCCAGAAACTTAAATTCCTTTTGATTTATAAAATAATGGCAGTAAGGGAAAACTCTAGGTCAATATAGAGCAGCCAGTGAACTGGTCTTTAAAGCTATTTTTCACTATATAGTCACATATCAGAGATGAGATGATTGGCTGACCTGCTGTGAAACTAAGCACTAAGCAAAGCTTGAACATTGGCAGAGTTCTATGTCACTAATGGAGTTGCCTTCACAGAGTTGAAAGACACATGTGTGCAGAGAAAGAGTTGGAGATTGAACACCACTGCTATGTCTCAGATAGTGTGTGCACTTGTGCACTTCGGGCACAATGTTTTAGAGCGTAATTAATACACCATACACACTGAAACACGAACACTGAAGTGCACAAGTGCCCCATTTGAGATACAGCACACCAGATAGTGCAAGTCAGGATTGCTGAGGCATTTTGACGGAGGTCCAAAGGGCGTGAGATGAGGTGTGATCTTTAAATAGCCCCAGAGGATTTCCTGGTGAAGTTGCAGGTGTTTCTAGTAGGACTGGACAGGATGTCATTACTTCTGATTATGTCGGCAGGAGCATTTCCTTCTTCTTTTTTTTTTTAGAAAGTGCGGTCAACTCCCAACTGTTTCTTACAAGGTCTTCAGGTGCGAGCAAAAAGCAAAGTTCATATTTAGTTAAAAAAAAAAAAGCCACACTCTTGAGTGTAATTCTTGCTGTTTTAATCTACTGGGTTAGCATGACAGACAGACGTTTCAGCAAAAGCCTTCTTCAGCGTCTTCAGCGCCTTCTTCTTTTTTTACTAAATAAGCGCTTGCTTCTTTTAACGTAGTATCCGCTTTCCCTCCACAGTGTTTCATTACCAAGTGAAGATGCACTTCTTCAGCAAGGATGATCTGAGTTTCACCGAGCAGCCCCTCAGAATCTCCCTCTACGGCACCCATGATGAGAAAGAAGACCTCAAATATATCTTGTAAGTAGTCACCTGAAAGCAAAATGCAATTGATCGAAGTAAGGGATTTAAGAAAAATGAGTCACTTGCTTGACAAGTACAGTAACTTGCCCTCCTGTCATGGCAATGTGACTAATAGCAAGGGTGCTATTTTGCAACAGTATAATTATTATTATTATTAATAACAAGGGTGCCCATTATATGAACAAAAAGTAAACTCACTGACACTGCCACATGCATGGTCTAATCTTTTCATTAGGCTACCTAATCCAATTAATTCTCATGTGCACACAACTCAGAGAGGCAGAGAGAAGAGAAATACACAGCAGTTTTTTGCTTTGTTAAGTTGGAATTGAATTCTCTGTTTAACCCCTTAGCGCAGAGCCTCTGTTATATCCTCAAAGTCACCTAAATGGTAATGACAAAGTCTTAATCGGTTGCTGAAGACTTTCTGCACTGTTACAGCATGTTGTTATGATATAGTTGAGTTGTTTTCAGTAAAGAGTGAATAGGTCAGTCTACGGGCCCGTCTGCAGTAAGAGGCTACTAGGATAATGAATTGAATCTAATGGTGGCTGCTGTGCCTGCTGTGTCTCCATCTCAGGCCAGATCTGAAGACAAATACCACAGTGTCCTTCCTCCTCACCACTGATGTGGACATTGGAGAGCTGCTGATGGTGAAGATGGCGTGGGACAAGGACTCATACTTCGGCTGGAACGACTGGTTTAGCAGTAGCCAATTTCACATCCGCAAGCTGCGAATCAAAGCTGGGGAGACACAAGCCAGGTACGGTATCTCACACGATCATCTCCTCCCTTTAGCTATGTTCACACACGACGCTGCTAGTTACTAGCTTCTTGCTCGCTTGTCTACTCGCCATGCCCCATGGAACGTTCGCTAAACGTTCCCGCGGCTTTAACTGCCAATGCACAGGCGAGAAGTACCGAACTCTGCATTCCAATTGGTTACTCGCTTACTCGCCTCGCTCGAAGTTAAAATATTTTCAACTTGGGATCCGCCCACATCGTATCGCTTGACGCTTGCACACTACTCGACTACTCGCCTCCTCGTCTTGCTGAAACACATAGACATTCTATTGACTTAATTCGCTGAGCGAGTAACTAGCAGCGACGTGTGTGAATGAGACTTTTGTGTTGCATTTCTTTTATAAAATGTGCAGTGTGAACATTTCTATGGAAAGAGAAGCGGGTAAAACTTGTTTTGAACTGTTGAGGGAAATAAATTCTAACAAGTGCATATATTCTCACAGAGTGATCTTCAAATCAAAAGAGGGCGAGTTTTCCTATCTCTCCAGAGGAGGGGAGCCTGCGACATTTGTCAAGTCATTAGAGGAACAACAGAGTCGCAAACAAGAAAGGTAAGAACTGTCTTTCTCAGGGTTCTTTTGTCAATATTCCATCGCTAATGACATAGCATCAAGGACTCATGTCATCTTTGTTCGTTTACAGACTTCATAAGCGGAAGATGCACGGAAGCGCCTTCGAACAGGATACTGAATAAGATGAACTTGAAAGACCTTCAAAGGACCTTGAAGACACACTTTTGGGGCGGAGTGAAGTATGGACTTGTGCCTCTCTGTTACCTTGTTCTCGATCCTAAGTGAAGTTCGTATTAGTTATCCATTTCCACATTCTCCTCAGATTCCACTGCTGCTTCCGTACTGTCAGACACCATTTTCTTTCTCTGCCTCAACTACTTGAAGTGCTGTTTACACAGGTTTCAGAAAATAACTCAATATTTGTTGCTAGTTTATGAACAATGCAGAATGTAATTACATGTGAATTGTACGTATAGAGTATGCCTGACATTGTAGTGGTTGAAAGCATGAGCGAGACCTTTTTTTATTCCCTTTTTGCCTGTGGGGTTTATGTGTGAAATGAGTCTTAAGTATTCCTTCAGATGAAGAAATTTCGATTCAGCATTCCCTCCAAATTGGTGCCTGTTCACCATTGTAAATAACAATCAGAAACAGAGACCGTGCTAAATTAGCTTTGCTCCAGTTTAGAAAGTGATGTGGGTTATACCTGTAAAAAAATGGCTGTACTGTGTACGGTTAAGGTATGTCTAGTGTTATTGGATGGTTGTTTGGCCTAGTTTAGTGCAAAAACTACTGGCTTAAATATGTTTCTGACTGGAAGGATTAGTGTCCCAAGGGGTGTTTAGGTGTAGACTCTGTTACTGTGGTAAGCCCAACTAATGATGGATGTTTGTGTGAATGCAAATGGTTGATAGCAGTGAGTAGCTGTGAGAAATTCTGTTGTATATACCGGTAGGGGAGGGGACAGGATTCAGTAGCATTTGGTGTCCTGTTCACGCGCACTTATAATAAGCACTGACCCGCTGGGAAAATGCAATGCTAAGAGCAGACCCTTGTATTACTGAGTCGGTCCTTTAATCTTTGGTCACTTACGTAGTTCATTCTTTTTTTTGCTGTATCCTGCACATCATGTCTGCAGCTTTCTTGTAAAGATGGCACATTCATACTACCTGATATTTGTCTTATGACTTGTTCAATCAACTAAGCATTTGCGAAGAAAAGGTTTTCTTAGTTATTCACGTAGTTACTCACCTTGTATTTAACTGCAGTCACACCATCAGAGATGAGATATGGACGTGTTACTTTTTTTTTTAACCTTTTCGTTATTGGTCATAAAAAGCAAATGGTGAGAAGTGTTTAAATTTGCTTTGTTACATATTACAGATGAAATTTCTTGCAACTTTTTTATACTAGCATTTTAGCATGTATGCAGTTTGTTTAAATATGTGATCAATCATGCTGTGCCTTATCTTCTTCATCATCATTCATTCATTTTTCATCATTTCATTAATTCATTCACTGTTACCAAAGCATAGGGACCAAAGATTGTCATTAATATCAAATGGAGGATTGGGCTGACTTTTGTAGATAAGTGTTTTTGTTTTCTTCTCAGTGGCTACGGTTACATGACGTTTTTAATTCCGAATTAATAATTCAGAATTAAATAGTTTGGTGGAGTTTACTTTTATCTTTCATTTAATTCCGAATTGTGAAGTGTTAACATGACGTTTTCAAAGCGGAATTAATCTTTAGTCCGAATTAAAGTCAGTTAATTCGGAATTAAATGTCTCATGTAAACGTAGTGAGTGTGGGTATTCTGTACATTGTGACCTGTAGTCACCTTTCGGGATCAGATCCCTGTTGAATGAAATGACCCCCATAACTTCACGTCTATCCAACTACTGTTTTATGCTCCATTCCTTTTTTGGGAGGATATGTACAATCATTGCCTTTTTAAAAATGTTGTCAAATACATTGTAAAAACTTTGTCAAAAGTTTCTGTTGCATTTTTTAAAATGACAGCACAACACGATAGCCATACATACACTAACAATGTTTCGTATTTTATTTATTGAATGTATATATTTGTATATGAAGTCTAATATATTATGCCACTGTTCAATTGTGTGTTTTTTTTTTATTATTCCTTCAGAATAACATACTTCCTGTATCGTGTATTTTGATTAAGTTGGCTTCAGTGAGCGAATCGCTATGAGCTGTGCCTGTTCACCGTTAAGAACAAAACAAACAGCTTGTATATTTCATATGTAATAAACTGAATATAATGTAAGTTAATTGTGGTGGCATTTTTAAGTGTTTGTGATAAATGTCTAATATTCTATGTCAACATCACATGTACATCTATCTCAAACATCTTAAAATATGGAAACATCACAGAACACATGCATATAATAAGTGCACCATTAAACATTCTTGCTGTATATGACAAAACATGTATACAAGTACTACGATTTAAAAACATTTGGTGCAGATGGGTTCGCTGGCAATCCGACTCACTGGTTGCTGAAAACTACATCATAATACATACATACATGCATACATACAGATTATGTCATTAGTCTTCATTACCAGTGGCATGCACAGACATTTTGGGGGGCAAGTGCTGAAGGTGGGGGAGGGGGCATGTGGAACTTCCAGAAGCCTTACTGGGCTAGCCACACTATAATATCGGGGCATTATTGTCACATGCTTTTGATTGTGAAGCATTTGTAGATTATCATGTCAACATGGACCACAGTACATTGTGGCAAAAACACTTTAAAAAAAGAACTTTCAAAAAGGGTATTTGTGGCCAGTAGGGTAAAGGGCCAGGTGCTTTAGCACCACCTCGTCCCTACCTGTGCATGCCTATCATTACCGTGTTGGTAACAACAAGCTCACAATATAGGCTCTAGGTTACTTTTAAAACTCTCTCAGCTATTCTCTCTTTCCATGAAATGACATGTGTTCAATGAGAGGTTACGGTTATCATAGTCGAGGCCATGGGGCCAAGTCTCTGGTCTCGGCAATTGCTTTGGGATGAGTAAAGGTGAAAATAGAGGGATAACTTGGATTTGGTTGGATTTGCTAAAGCATTGGATTGACTACCCAAAACTAACATGACATGTTTCAGAAGATAGCTTAGAAAAGAACAGACTGCCTTGCTTATTCCCTATACTGAAAAGTTTAATGCCCCATGTCCAGGTTTCATAGATGCATTTCGGCCCAAACCCATCCTGTGTGGATGGACTGAGGACGGCTTTAGGCCAAAACGCGTCTGTGTAACCACATGGTGAGTTTAACTTTTTTGTAAAGAGAACAAGCTAGAGAGTGTGGTCTTTTCCTACCCTATATCTGATGAGTTCTATTGGACACACACCCAAACTATCCCTCAGTTTGAGTTTAGCTATAGAACAATTGATAGGCTATTTATCATGAAGTAAAACTGAAATAATATAGGATCCTCTTCTAATGAGTACAAGTTTGAATTGTTTTAACACACCTCAGAACTTCTGGTAACACCTTACACTTTACACATTCACAGTGAATCTACCACATTAGGTACAGTTTAATTACCAGTGTAACAATATTTAATATCATGTAATACCAGTGTAATACTGTGTACCAATTTTGTACCTACAGGGTTATGGTCGGTACATGGTATTACACTGCTATAACATGGTATTAAATATTGTTACACTGGTAATTACACTGTACCTAATGTGGTAGATTCACTGTATAAGTGAACCATTCAAATAAAGTGTAACCAAACTTTTTTATGCACCTCATATAGTGCATGAGGAGAGCTGGTAAACAGGAAATATTTCGAGGAAACTGTATGACCCAATTCTAGCTAGAAATAGCAAAAAAGATGTCATTCTTAGAAATCCAACTGAGGCGTCCAACACAGTTGGCTGCAGACAGCTTCCAGATTGTCTCTCCCACTCAAGAATCCTGAGAACTGGGCTTCACCTGGGGATTGGCAGACAACACTCGGACAAAAACACTCCAACACTAAACTCTCTCTCTCTCTCTCTCTCTCTCTCTCTCTCTCTCTCTCTCTCTCTCTCTCTCTCTCTTTCTCTCTCCAGCTGTCTCTCTCTCTCTCTCTACAGCTCTCTCTCTCTCTCTCTCTCTCTCTCTCTCTCTCTCTCTCTCTCTCTCTCTCAAAGACATGGCGAATGGAAATAAACACATCCTCACAAACAACAAACAAGCAAATAATTGATGATTGATTTATTTGCTTGTTTGTTTGTGTAGCCCCTTGCCAGACACCGTCCCACCACTGGAACATAGTAGGGGTTGCAACAGTAGGTCTACACCACTACGATAGTACACATGCACCTTTGGTAATTACGACTTGGTCATTGCCATTTCTGGTAACAGCTAATTTATAAGGCAGTGTCTTTAATCAGCCATCCATGTATGCATTCTGGTGCATGTCTGTCTGTCTCTTTCTCTCTCACTGTACGTCTCTGTCTGTGTATCTCTCTCCCTCTCTGTCTCTCTCTAACCAAAACACACGTGCTGAGTCATAAATAAACAAACAGTCATTGCCAAATTTGAGCACACGTGCACACACACACACACACACACACACACACACACACACACACACACACACACACACACACACACACACACACACACACACACACACACACACACACACACACACAATTTTTCTCCCTCTCCCTCTCCTCTCCTCACACACTCTCTGTCATGCAACAACACAGCTGGTTGTGGGAGGGTTTCATGAGCAAGTAAGGACTACCACTACTCTCCTGCCAGGTACTCCAGGAACTGCAGAACAGAATCATAGATTCTGTGAAATGTGAGAGGTCTGTTGGAGTAAATATCTGCACACAAAATAAACAAAAGCACACACGTATAATTAGATGGTGGAATGATGACAAACAGTATAACCAACTTCAATAAATAAATAAATAAATAGGCCTACTTGATGTTTTCAACATCCTAGACAACTAATAAATGAATTTCCGTGCTTTTAATGTTTACTCCGGATAAAAGGAAATGTTTCTGAGCAACCTTAATATTACAGCTGCAGTCGCAGCTGTGTAATAAAAAAAAAATGTTCCAATACAGATTTTAAAAATATTTGTTTATCAAAGGTAAAATGGGTTGTCTGATGGTCAAGTCAGCCTCTTCTCACTGTAGGCCTATTTAACCCATTTTAACCTAAGCCCTTTTTCTGAAAGGGTGCCCTCTGCCTATTAAAACCTAAATATCTCAGCCTCCGAAGCACATAAAAACATGAAAAAGGTTGCATTTAAAAGCTAGGACCCTCATTTTGCATTAGAATGTGTTCGTTAAGCTCTAACACCCACATTTTAATTGAGAAAAACTCAAATCTCAAGAACCTGAATGCAGCGATATGTCGCCCCAGGCTAAATGGGTTAAATGTCCATTATTTCCTAAATAAAAGTTATTTTGAGTGTTTCAAGTAGTCTAATTGTAGCCTAGTATATCCATGGGCTATTGTTTGTTAATGATTGTTAGAGACCATGTGACAAAGAATGTCATGGGAGGAAACCTGTGTAGCAGGTGGAGAGTGGGAGGTGCACGTGCACAGGGGTGGAGATGTTTTAGCTTTGATGAAGTTGATCATTGTCATCCTTCTGATACCATTAGGCCTGCTATTTTTTGGCTGTTTCATTCTGATCAATATCCAACACATAGAATCAAGTCAGAACAAATAAGGCGAATTTTACTTGGACTACAACAACAGAAGCCTATTCTGTGAACTGAAGGGGGGAAAAAACACTGCACTAACTTGATAGAGTTACGGTGTTAAGGTTATCATTGCTTTATTACAGTAGGACCCTACTTTCTTCAGAAACATAAACTTCTGTTCAGACGGACCCTGTCACACTCACACCACCAACATCTCATAGCACCCGTAGTAACAGTTACCCCGCCCGCAAGCAACGACCAATGGGGAAATGGACTGGCGGTGAGAGGTACTATTTAGGAACCGAATCTCTGCGCTCAGTGTCAGATATCAATACTGTTCACACGAGTTAGCGGCTTAGAAAACTGCCTCAACACACACAAGTGCTTTGCTCCATAGACCTATTGAAGAACCATCTGGAACCTACATAGAACGTGAACTTGAATTGTATACAGAAATCTGTTTCAAAGAGATGAAATTGCGGTTCTATCAGTGTGTTTTCCTGCTCTTTCTCGGCTGTGCTGTTCCTTACGTGACTTCTTTGGAAGACGTACTGACTGAAACAAACTTTGGTAAGTAGCCTATCCGTTGTTAAGTGTTTTGACTTTGACATTTAGACATGGCAAAATGTTTTAGGCTACATGGTAATGTCAAGAATATGCGTGTAAGCGTTGCTTCACACCGAATAGTCTGTCAATTTCCCTGACTTTAAAAAGTTGTCATGATCTGTGCATTCCCTTGACCCGTTGTTGGCTGTATTAATTGTAAACAGGTGCAATGTTGTAACAAGTGTCTTTCATCGTTTGCGTGAATGATGACGTAGTGTCATTAATGTAGCTCGTGCAGGTGTTACAGTGTATTCATTCACCTTAGCAAAGAGGAGGGATTAGAGAGGGTTGGCGGAAATCTGTTTGCTCATTTGCAACGCGATTTCTCAAGCTCAAAAGGTCAGCTCAACTGACTTGCTTTGCAATCTAAGCTTGTTGAGAACAGAAGTTGAATGAACATGGGCTACAAATAATATTGTAAAGAACAATCTATGCAGGGGTCAAACGGTCATGGGAAAGGCATTGGTGGCCGCCCTTCATACAATGCCCTTCAGTATGGCTAGCTGGAACTGTCAAACTACTGTTAAAAGACAAGTTTTATAACTTAAGAGTTTGATTGCAAAATTGTATAGCCTATATCCATTTTAGAACATTTTGGAAATTGACATTTTTGTGGGCATTCCATTGCATTGCATTGCAAAATGCATTTTATATAAAATATTTGAATGGCAAGAATTCACACATAGATGATAGGACTTCTAAACAGTAATTTCCAATTCATGCCAAAGTAAAAAAAAAAAAAAAAAAGTGGAGAATACACCATTTTGCCACGAAACTCTTCAAATGTTAAGGGGCATTTGTGCAAAACAATATTATGGATATCTACATGATATACAATACCCAACATTTTGTTTGTTTCCCTCACAGAAAACTTTTTGGAGCCTTTATCAGATTTGTTTAGTGTGAAAGATGCATCTGGGCCTCAAGTTAGATTCTCTCTACGCAAACCAAACGAGCCGGATGATGACACCTGCTACCTTGTGCCTGGCAAACCTGAGTCCCTGTCCGAGTGCACTTTCAACTCAACCGCCAAAACCTTTCTGGTGATTCATGGATGGACGGTAAATTTCAGAGCTATTAGTAGTTTAACCGTTTGCATCACACATAGTTCTTATATTGTTTATCCACGGAAGTCTGGAACAAGGTTTCTTCTTTTAGGCCTATGTATTTGTTTATTATCCTTATTTATTTTATAGTGTAATGAATCATCAATCACACCACCTATCGTCTCTTTGTACCCTCAGGTTAGCGGCTTGTTTGAGAGTTGGGTGGCGAAGATGGTGTCTGCTCTTTATGATCGAGAGGAAAAGGCCAATGTCATAGTAGTGGACTGGCTGGACACAGCCCAGAATCACTATGTCATTGCTGCCCAGAACACCAAGAGCGTCGGACAGGACATTGCACGCTTTATTGACTGGATGGAGGTGTGTATGTGTGTGTTTGTCATACCGAAAATAACTATTTTTGGTCACACTTGATTTACTGGTGTCTTTTTAAGTGTCGCTACATGTATCAACACGTAAAATGATGCGTTTACACTGTACATACTGTTCCTAAGGAACAGTGGAACTAAAGAACAGTGTAGATCCTACACAGTAGGTCATTGACGTATCTATCTACGTCATTGGTGTACCGTGTAGGTACATAATGTTATATGTTGTTACATACTTTGTTACACTAATCTACACAATCTAATTACTTTAACAGCAGGGACCATCCATAACGTAATCATATTTGTTTGTTTGTTTTAAATCTTAAAGGAGACAACAAATATTCCACTAGAGAACTTTCACCTCATTGGCTACAGTCTTGGTGCTCATGTTGCTGGATTTGCAGGAAGTCATACGTCCAACAAGGTCGGACGCATTACTGGTGAGTTTGTCTTTCCCATTCCAACATTATACGCTGGACTCTATAGCTCTCCATAGAGCTTGATGTTCTTTTCTGCTGACTACTGTGAAAAACTACAGTGGCAGAAATGTAGTTTTTAATGAAAGTGCTTTCCCAAAAGGCCCCAAAAGATGAAAGGTTCCCAAGCAGGCTAGAATCATCTCTGTTTCTATTTAGCCTATTTGAATCAAATAATGCAGACCACCATCAAATAATGCAGACTCCTTGGACATGAGCAGTGGCCTAATGGTTAGAGGGGTGGTCTTAAGATCAGAGGGTTGCAGGTTCAAAACCCACCCATACCTCCTCCATCCATAGCTGAAGTGCCCTTCAGCAAGGCACCTAACCCCACATTGCTCCATGGACTGTAACCAATACCCTGTAAATAACTGTATGTCGCTTTGGTTAAAAAAAAAAAAAAAAAAACCGTCAACCAAGTGTAATGTAATGTAAAATATTCAGTGAGAATCTACTTTCCTTTCCAGGACTTGACCCTGCGGGGCCAGATTTCGAGGGCGCCCATGCCCACAGACGTCTCTCGCCCGACGATGCCCGTTTCGTTGACGTGGTCCACACATTCTCTCGGGAGGCACTAGGGCTGAGCATTGGCATTGAGCAGCCTGTGGGACACGTTGACATCTACCCCAATGGAGGATCCTATCAGCCCGGCTGCAACCTGCGAGGAGCCTTGGAGAGGATTGCAAACCTGGGCATACTTGGTAAGAACCAGTCAGGAGAATCAATTTTGGACTGCACACCTGGCTTTTTTTTTTTTTTACATTAGCCTTTTAATGCAGATGGGGTCTCCGGCGGGCCCATTCACTACTCGCTGAAAATACTTAACTACATCATAACATTGCCTTGACATTACAGAAAGCCTTAAATAACATATCAAGCCCTTACAATTTTGGTGACAGTAGGGTTATAACATAGGCTCTGTGCTAAGTTTTAAATACATACAGTAATCGTCTCAATTTCTACTTTTGTACAAGGTCATTTTTGTCCATTTGTCCTTTATGTTCCATTGTCTTTGGTACCATGAATCATTTTTGTCTCATTTAATAAATAATTTCTTCTCCTTTTTCAAGCCATGACCGAGGCGCTGAAGTGTGAGCACGAGAGGTCCATCCACCTCTTCATCGACTCCCTTCTGAACGAGCAGGAGGCCGGCACCGCATACCGCTGTGGAAGCAGTGAGATGTTCGACCGCGGGATGTGCCTCAAGTGCCGTAAACACGGCTGCAGCCCAGTAGGCTACGCTGCCAGCAAGGTCCGCAAAGCCCGCAACGTCAAAATGTTCACAAAGACCCGTGACTCCATGCCTTTCAGAGGTACGTTTCGTCGTGTGCATTCTCAGCTGTTACGATGGTCTATTACGTGTCTACTAAGTGTGAATAGATTATGAACCGTAATAGGGTGGTCTACTCTTATTCATGTATGCTCATGTTTCTCTTTTAGTGTACCACTATCAGCTGAAAATTCACTTCTCAAGCAAGGTCAACGGATCTGAGATGGACCCTCCCCTCACCGTTTCCCTCCATGGCACTAAAGGAGATGCAGAGAACCTTCCCCTTAATGTGTGAGTAGCCATTTAACAATTCAGAGGTCACTCAGACACGGCATTGCAATTATGGTTGGCCAGGAAAACATGTCTTTTCCTTTTAAGGAGGTAAAATTGACCTTGTGAACTTCAAGATTTAAGGAAGCAAACCATTTAAAGTCATTGAGGGCAAATGTAAATCATGTCTCACTGTGCTGTAACTTATTTAACTGTTAACGTGCGGGTTGAGGCATTTAGCAGAAGTTCATTCGGGGTCAAAGACGTACTTAGACATGATAATCACAGGATGTTAGTCACGCTGCTCTCTGTCAGACAGACGGCAATTTTCTACTAAAAACTCAAGTTTTTGATTTGTCTCTCTCACAGGGGGGAGAAGATCCTTGCCAATAAGACGCACTCGTTTCTCCTGCTGACCGAGCAGGACATTGGGGATCTGCTAACGCTCAAGTTCAAGCGGGGGGATTCCAACAGCTGGTCCGCATCCTCCCTGCTCCAGATGCTGACATCCTGGTGGTCTGGTGGTGGTGACGCCGCCGACGCCCCCAGCGTAGATGTCCATAAAATACGCATCAGAGTCGGGGAGACACAGAAGAAGTAAGTTTCATTTAGGATGATTTTAGCAGTTCCCAGCAACAGTTATGGCTGGAATGGGCTCATGTCAAAATTAGTTCCAGGCTGCTTCCAGCTAATGACGTTTGTGTGTCGTTTGTTTGTGCTTTTGTATAGGATCGTTCTGTGCTTGCAAGATCCAAAAGCTGGTGACACCACACAGGACCTGACTTTTGTGAAATGTAAAGATGCATGGAAAAATCCATCACGAAGGTTAGTTGTTTTAAAATGATCAATGGAATCATTGGAATCATAGAAAGATAAAAAAAACACTATTTGAGGCCCTCCTTACTAAAGTTAAAAAGCCTTTATTGAACACTGGGTACATGCATGTGTGAGGAGGGCCTCAAATAGTATTTTTTTATCGTTTCATGGAAGTTTGGATACTTTTTTTTTGATGAGCACCCTTTTTTACTAATTGGATACAGGACCCAGTGAAGCATTCCCTTTTCTCTTTTTGTTCAATGGAATCATAGTTTCCTACATGCATATACTCACATTTTGCTTCCATCTTTGTATCATTTCAGGAAGAGTACCATCAATAGCTCCTGAAAAGAGGATTCACATGTTTCAAGAGATGGTCAAAAATAATTTATGGTGTTATTTATTTTTTTATATTGCAAAACATTAATGTATGCACACTCTGACATTTAAATCCCACGGTTTTGTGTACAGAATGTGTGATTTTTACTATTTAAAACATTTTTTTACTTTAAGCACATCCTGTGACATATGGCCAGGTACAATGAGAATGTATCGCTTTAAATGAAATACGTTTCATACAAATTCGTAGTTATTTCAAGTACGTAGATCATGAATGCGCTTGAAGTATACATAACCAAATTACAATGAAAATGTGATGTACATGTTTGTAATGCCGTTTTGTTTTTTAAAGGTTTAAAAAAAAATACATTATTGCCGTTTTTAACTATTTTTGTAGCATTTGTTAGGCATTTTGTTATGAAATTACGTAATTATATAAAAGCACTTATGCAGGAACTAGAAAATAAATGTAAATCTTGCAAATCAAACACTAGGAAATGATTCAGTGCACTTACTAGTTTTAGGATATCCGTTAAATCTAGCAGTATTGCTCTAAAACGTCTTGCGCTTGATTGCTCTAAAAATGATCTAATTTTCAGAAAGCAAACCAGAATAATTTGGTAAATTACTTCATTGGTGCAAAAATCATATGCCGGTTTTACAGAGACATGGCTGACTGGTTAATGTCAAGTTTTTTGAGTTGCCCCCACTGATGATCAAGCATCAAGTCGTATCACTGTAATCTCATGATGTACACTTGTTGTGTTAAGTTGAAGGTGAAGATTGTGCACATCCCAAGAAAAGGTGCAGGACAAAAGCTGACTGTAGTTTCAAAGTGAGAGGTCAGCACACTTAAAATCCTTTTTGTTTTCTTGTATTATTTCATGGCTGGATTACGTTTCGACTGTGAAGTCGAAACGTAATCCAGCCATGAAATACTACAAGAAAACAAAAATGATTTTAAGTGTGCGGACCTCTCACTTTGAAACGCTTGTTATGTTAAAGCATCACATCGTGAAATGAGTTGGAACGTGGTTGTTGACAGCACATTGCTTTCCATTGTCTCCATCAATTGTTCCAGCACTGTAACCACTAATTGTATTCAGTGGACAGAACATGCATTGCACTTTATAAAACCTAAGCGTATGTTACAACAACTATTTATATATTACTTCCTTTTTATTATTTAAGAGGGTCAATATCCAGTTGGTAACTGGCTTTACATGGTACAGGTTGTTATTGCATATTGTGTTATTGTATATATTTTTTATTTTTTGTGTTGTCTATAAGCTTCAGAATATGAAGACATTTATGACTTTGGTGTACATATAAACTCTGTAAATAAAACATATACTGTTAATAAACTAACTTTTCTGAATCTAAGTTTAAATGATGCTAATGTGATTCTTTGTGTGCGTTTTATGAATGGAAATTGGTACATTAACAAGCACCCATTAGAGTTTCTCATAATTTTTTTGTAAGAATACATTTATGCAAATACATTTTTATCCTCAAATCCTTTGCGACTCTTAACAGTAACTTAGAAATAAATAATCATACGGTTGTTTCCCTGGATCTGGACAAATGTGGCATTAGTAGTAGAGGAATATGTTTGGAATGAGGCATCCATCTAGTATGTATATATGAAGTCATGCACCTAATTCATGACAAAGTAATCAGCATATCAAAGAGCTTCTTCTAATCACCCATCTGCTCAGGATCGTTTGATGCCAAGTCAAGTCATGTGTACTTTATTGTCAAAAATCTATGTAACAGGGTTAGCATAGAAGCTTGAAATTGTGTTTGACCAGTCTCCAATGTGCCATTAAACATATAAATAAGGAATTGACAATAATCACACACACACACACAGTGCAGCATGTGCAAGTGATGAGTTGATGCAGGTGGAAATGCAATAACAACAATCCTTCTCTCTCTGGCTGGCCAAGCACCAGGCATGCCTGTAGTGGTAGAGCTGTTTGGGATTGTGTGAAAGCCTCTCGCCGGGATGACTCTTGGAGAAGAGTCAGAGACTCGATTTAGACAACAAGTTCACATAGCTCAGCAAGCAAGGACAGGCAATGGTAGGCTTTGCAGACCGACCAACCGGTGGTACAACTGCAGAGAGTTCAATCTGTGTCGGAGAGTGTTTGGACAGATGGAGCCAAGCCTACAGTAGGTTCTGCTTCATTTAGGCCAGCAAGAGGCAGTAAGAAAAGACAGTAACAGTGACAGAGGGATGTTTTTCTAAGCACGAAACTCCCCAAAACCTTCTGTGCTGCAGAACTGGAAAAGGAATACACAAGATACGTGTAAATTACACTGAAAAGGCATGTCAAGTTCTCAACTTTTGGCTTCTACAGAGCCGTAAAATGACCAAATGGCGGGAATAGCATGCATTAGGCTGTCGTGTTCCTTTGTAATTGGACCGTAATGGGTCAAGGCGGGAAGGGAGGAGAGAGGGTTGTCGTGTTTACTCAGGCTCGTCGTCCGTCTCCAAGGGACGTCCAAAGACACACACGGTGCCAGCCATGATGGCAGAGAGGCTGAGGATGGCCAGAAGAATAGCCCACCAGTGCGCCTGAGGGATATTAAAAAATGCTTTTAAAATCTAGTTACACTACAAAATACATCAGAAAAGACAGAGAAAATTACAGTACATTTACATTACATTACACTTAGCTGACGCTTTTATCCAAAGCGACTTACAGTTATTTAGGTACAGAGTATTGGCTACAGGCCCTGGAGCAATGTGGGGTTAGGTGCCTTGCTCAGGGGCACTTTAGGCATGGATGAAGATGCTAGTAAGGATGGGATGTGAACCTGCAACCCTCTGATTTAAAGGCCAGTGCTCTAACGATTGAGCCATGGCTGCCCCATGGCTTTGAAGTTAGAATCCATTTAATGCAGTAACTGACTAAATATCATTCAGACTCACTGTTGATGTCAATTGAGCAACTTTAAAAGACAGTGAGTGTGCCAGTGAGTGAGACAGAGAGTGTGTGCTTGGATTAGGACGCAGTCCATTGCCATATAAACATAGCAATGGGTCTCTGTGATGTCTGTTCAGATACTAACAACATACCTCCATCCAATCACCAAGATCCTCAAACTCGTCCAGATGAAGGAAGGTGTTTTTCAGTCTCGCTATCGGCCCGTCAGCGTCCAGAAGTCTGCAGACCTGAAACTTGTCGCAGTATCCCTGGTTCCCCGAACACGGATCTCCAGCCACCAAGGCCACACTCTTTCCTCGGAAATGCTTGGCCATCACCGAGGATGTGGTGCTCGCACATGTTTTGGGTTTGTCTGGCAACGAGAGCGAACAAAGACGACAGAAGAATAGTTTTTGTTTTGATTTCTCAAATATGTCTCCTGAGGTGCCTGGTGCTGTGAAGTTGTTGTTGAATCAGACCGTTCCTGCTGACTCATAAACATAATCCGTAGAACCTCATAACAAAGACCGACCAAAACCAAAATACACGCACGCCTGCACACACACACACACACACACACACACACACACACACACACACACACACACACACACACACACACACACACACACACACACACACACACACACACACACACACAGTCTCTCTCTCCCTCTCACACACACACACTCCACACATTCTGTCTCTCTTTTTCGCTCTCTCTCTCTCCTTCACACACACGCAAACACACACACATATATACACACACACACACACACACACACACACACACACACACACACACACACACACACACACACACACACACACACACACACACACACACACACAGTCTCTCTCTCCCTCTCACACACACACACTCCACACATTCTGTCTCTCTTTTTCTCTCTCTCTCTCTCTCCTTCACACACACACGCACACACACACACACACATACACACACACACACACATACACACACACACACACACACACACACACACACACACACACACACACACACACACACACACACACACACACACACACACACTTACCAATTTCCTGACAACACATGTGGCACTTTTCCCTCATGGAGTCTCCCGGACAGTCGCACTGCTCCAAGCCGTGCTTGACACACAGAGAAAGAGAACACTCCTGAGGACAATAGAACATATGATTTAGAGCCGCGTTGGTTCTTAGGGGGCAAGGAGAGGCCCTGGGGGACACTTTGGATCATTTCTACCGGATATGCATAATAAGACAGAAAATAGAGGCCCTGCCGTGGCCAACCGGTAGGGCACTCGACTACCATGCGGACAACCCGGGTTCGATTCCCAGCCCGGGTCATTTGACAACCCCTCCCTGTCAAATAAAGTCACAAAATACAAAAAAAGGAAATGGAGTCTCAGCGAACAGATTCTGAGCTTTCACAAGCCTACATAGAAAGCTGAGGTCCAGGCAAAATGTCGGAAAAAAAAACTTGGACCTTACATTCAAATTCCTCTGAAAACTATGCTGGGGGTTGGGGGGTGGAGGGAGTTCTCTAATAGCTTCTCATTCAACACAAAGCAAAAAAAAAAAAAATTCAACAAAAAAAGACCTGCATCTGACATGTTTCCAGGTTACAGTATTCTCCTCAGTTGCTCTTCTCCTTTGGTGTGTTGCACACAGGAAGGGCAATGAATGCTTCTCCAGAGGACGATGATATATGAGAAATGTGCAGAAATGTGCAAGAGCCGTGATGTTTTTCAGAGAACTTTCCTGCGCTCCTCGCACTACACCAACCTCGTTCGCCAAAGGGCTCTTTCATCATCCCAATGGGCGATACAAGAGACAGAATCCAAGCAAAACCAAAACAGGCAACATGGCGAACATTCAGGGAAAGCACAACAATCAGTCTCTACTTGAGAAGGGTTTTTTTCCCTGTCTGGTCTGGGATTTGAAACACAGCGAGCGAGGGTGGTGTGTTTCCAATTAGTAACGAAGCTTCAGCTCAAGTCATCCGCTTGCAAGTGGAACATGTTTAAGCCTTGTTCCACATACTAAAAACCCAATTTTTTTGTGAAAGGTTCACAACTGACAGAATGACGTTCATCACAGTTGCAACCATGGGGCATGTCAAGAAAAAGATTCAAAAAGGGTCTAGCATAATCTGCTGGCCTTTTTCAACTAAATAATGTATTTTAATACCATTGCCTTGGTATACATGGGTTCTAAATTTTTGTTTTCCCCTGGCTGCGCGACCCTGGCTGCACACAACTCAACCTCCGATTGTTGGAAACCGCTGTCGGTCAAAAAATTAGCTCACATCGTTGGCTGCCAGTGTCTTGCCCCTCCTCACAACACTGTGTTTATTAACAAAAAAACCCATGTATATGTCATGGGATGGGAAGGTTTCTAGCAGCAGTCATGGTTGCAACCCACATACGTACTGTACGTACCCCTTGCAGGCAGACCCGTGTCCCCAGGTTGCAGAGGGTCATGTTGGCTTTGGGGCTGGGTGGAGGGCAGACGGGGGAGGCTCCGGTGCACACGCTCTTCATCTCGCACTCCGACTCTTCCTCGCATGCTGTGCCCTTGGCCTTGAAGTCGCAGCTTGTGCTGCAGCACAGGCCTTGACTGGGACTGGGGTTCGGAGCCAACAAAAAAAAGTTAGTTTGGCAAGGGAGTTAAAGAGGGATTAGAAAAGGCATGCACAACACACCACACCAACATCGGACAAGCTTTAGCACATTTTCCGTTGCCATAAAGCACTGCCAGCATCTTGTAGTTTCATTGTGGACAGTTTAATCCAACATGACTAACAACACTGAAGAAATGCCTTGTTATCAGTGCTTTGGGAGCGTTAGAGCCTTGACCTCTTGCCCTTAAGCATCTCTGGTGCCACACGTGTCTTCCTGAAATACTCAGAAAAGTAGCTGATATCATGATGGAGGATTTCCAACATCCTTGCTTAACACGGTAACACTTCATATTAATTTATACTTATAAAGCATTAATAACACTTTGTTTGTAAATGACTAATGATACTCTGTTCAAAGATTTGTGAAAGTATGATCAAAAGGTAGCTAAAAAATAAAAATATTTGTTGAGGTTCTATTCATTGTTAGTTAATTGATTACTAAGTCTTGATAAGCAGACATTAATATAAAGTGTTACCCTTAACCCCCCCAAAACACGTAATAACACCAATGTGGGAAACAGGAGGAAACGAGGCAAATCTCTTTAGCACACGCCACGCTGGCTACAGTACTTAGACAAACAGTGAGGTCGGGAGTTTACGCAACAACACATGCGGTGTTTGAAAACAAAAAGAGAAAAGGGAATGCTTCACTGGGTCATGTATCCAATTAGTAAAAAAGGATGCTCATCAAAAATACTTGGGGGCTCAAACTGCCATGAAAAGACAAAAACACTATTTTAGGCGCTCCTTACTAAAGTTAAAAAGCCTTTATTAAACACTGTGTTTAATAAAGCCTTTTTAACTTTAGTAAGGAGTGCCTCAAATAGTGTTTTCTATCTTTTTACCTGCAGTGTTTGTTTGGCTTTAGTCGACACTGTACGGCCAAGGACTCCTTGGAGCTGTAGCAGCACGGGTCTTCGCTGTCGTGGCCCACGTCACACTCCTCGCCCTCTTCCACGATGTGATTGCCACAGATAGGCTGATCGCTCACTGGTGCAAAACAAGACAGAGCATGTTACAGTAGATGGACTGACGCTTCAGAGTTGGACAAGAGTAAGTTGTAACCAGTGGAGAGAAGAAAAAAAACGTTCCCCCGCCATAGCTGGAGGCTTGCTGAAGATCTCAGACAGATAAGCCAGTGAATAAAACAGCTAATCCAATGCAAGGTAAGGGTGGAGGGTGGAGGGGGACATGCCCATTGCCCAGGGCTGGACTGGCTGAGAAATAGGGCCCGGGCACTTTTGGCTGGTTTAAAGTAGCCCCTCATAATAAGCGAAGCAGAATTGACTCACCGGACGGCCCCGCACCCTTGTGGACCTCTATTTTCAGAATTGCAAAACAAACAACAACAAAAACTGGGTTTTTTTACATTTCTGAAAATAGGGGCCCACAAGGGTGCAGGGCCCACCGAGAAATGCCCGCTATGTCAGATGGCCAGTCCAGCCCTGGAGGGGGACATGCCTCGCCTCTCCTCTATTCCCTTGTTCTCACCGACAAAGCAGTCGTCCTTCTTTGTCTCCAGTGTTTGTCCGATGCGCCACAGGCTACAAGGAGAGAGTTTGTCGTTGTTCTCCCGCACCTTATTGCTGGCCTGAGGGAACATCAGGTAGCGGCCCTTGCCTCCCTCTGACTCCGAGCCCAAATTCCCACAGTTTCGGCCCTCATCATGCTGGAAAAAACAGAGAGGACGGGAGAGCAGTCGTTAGAGAAAGAACTTTTCATCACACTGGTTCATTCTGAATTAATTGCGCTGATTGCTACGTATATCTTTTCTCTCAATGCTAAAAATATTTTGTTTGGTGTGCTTAACTTAACCGCTCTGTATTATATATTTATTCTTTAATCTTTTTCATTTATTTGTTTCATCGTACGTACATTCCATATTTTTTTCCCATGGATATTTTAATACTACCATAGCAGGTTTTAGGCTAATTGAATCTTTTTTTTTGCCATGTTTAAGAAATTAGATTTGCATTCCTTTCTAGCACAGAGAATGATGTACATAGGTGTCTATTTCTACATAAGAAGGGTTATTCAGTGGGGGGTAGAGATGCTCGGGTGTTTAGAAATGCATATCATTCTACATGATTTACGGTACAACCCTTGCGGTTCAGCTAATTACGAAGAATTTGACCTCAGGGGCTAAATATGACGCAGCAAACCACAGAGACCTTGTTTGCACTTAGTCAGCAATACATTATAAGCATTCTGTATCTCTTGTGTGTATACATACGTATATATATAATATAATAATATAATATAATATCTAATAAATATATATATGCTTAGATGCATTATAGGTCACACAAATCGCATACAAATTGCCTAAAACAAGATACTCCGATAGCTATCGCAAGCAGTCTTCCAGCAGCCTTGAAGAGTACATTCCTATTACTAACCGACGTCAGAGTGACAGAGATAGCAACTGGTGGCGCATCATATCTTTTTGGATGGCTTTTCCGTCTGTCAAGGTTGGCCAAGCTTCACTCACGGGGTCACAAATTCCAACAATCATTTGTTTTTGACCATGGCTGTCAGGCAAAGTGGAACAAGCCATAATTTTGAACCGACCCTTACAAGTAGAACCCCCCCCCCCCCCCCCACACACACACACACATGAACGCACACACACGCACATACACACACACACACACACGCACACACACACGCGCACACACACACGCGCACGCACACGCACGCACACGCACGCACACGCACGCACACGCACGCACACACACACGCACACACACGTACACACACACACACACACACACACACACACACACACACACACAGAGGGCCGAGTGTAGCGGACGGACACATAAATCTGTGGTGAGGCCTCTCCTCTGATCTCCACAGGGCCCCACGCCACACCACACCACACTCAGTCTGGAACGGATGAAGGCATACCTGCTGCCAGGACATCCAGACTTGGCTCGAGTCAGCCAAAAAATATGACTTAATTTATAAAATGACAGAGATGGGGGCGGACAGGGAGAGAGAGACATCCAGCCAGAGAGAGAGAGAGAGAGAGAGAGAGAGAGAGAGAGTTGAAAAAAAGACAGGCTAGGAGAGGGAGGGGGGTTGCACAACGCACACAGCAGAACTAATTAGTCCATGAACGCTGAGCTGCAGTCCACAGCCGGTGCAACGATGTCCATCACTCAACGACATGGAAAGTGCTTTGGCAGGGGAGTCAGTAGGTAAGGGGTCAGCAGCGGCATAGCAGGGATTGGGGTGGGCAGCAGTGGAGTCTGGGCTACGTGCTGAGGGGGAACGGTACCTCTGGCAGAGGGGAGGGGGCGTTTGGGGACTGGGGTAAGGGGTAAGGGGTCAGCAGCAGGGATTGGGGTGGGCAGCAGGGCCGGACTGGGACCGAAAAATGGCCCGGCTAATACAGACACAGACCACTTTCATACTATATCTTTTTTTAAAGCATTTTTGGGGGGCTTTACGCCTTTATTCCTGACAGGACATTGAAGGACAGACGAGTGGAAACGAGTGGAGAGGGGAAAGGATCAGCAAATGACCCGGACCGGAATCGAACCCGTCTGGGTTGCTGCCGTAGTAACTCAGTGCCCTACTGTTAGGCCACGGCAGGGCCACTTCTTCCATACTATGCCGAATTCACTGTCTACTGATGACAGAGCAATGGGCCTCCCCCTCTAAATTGTGGGCCAACCCCCAGGAAAACAACAACAACAACAACAACAACAACAACAACAGCATCGGCCCCTGAGGACAGTCAGCCCACCGGGAAAATGACCTGTGTGTCAGATGACCAGACCAGTCCTGGTGGGCAGTAGGGAAGTCTGGGGTGCGTGCTGAGGGGCAGGGAAGCCGACAGGGGGGGAAAGGGGTGTCTGTCTTGTCCCGGGCCCAGGGAGAGAGGGGGCCCAGAATTGGATCCTCATTACATTGTATGTATTGGGTTTGGGGCCCTTTCAGATGTCTTTGTCCAGGGCCCAGCCAAGGCTGTCAGCGGCCCTGCTGAGGGGGAACAGTACTTGTGGCAGGGGGGAGGGTGAGGTGGGTGCGGGGGGGAGGTTTGGGGAATGGGAAGCATGCAACACTAGCCCACCGCCTGCCTGCCACCCCTTTTTTTATGAGGTCATGTTCTCTGCTATGACACTTTGACATGTGGGGGAAACAAAACAACAGACCAGGATACGTATGTGAGCTTGTCTCGTGTGAGGGATGGATGGGCATGGGGGCAGGGTGTTCAAAGATGAGCGTGTACGGTATGGCACAGCTGATCCCAAGGTGGTCCAAAGTTTGCATGGACTGGCCCAATCCAGTTGTTGGATTGGGCTATGAATGAATACCCAATGGAGTATCGGAATTACCGAGAAGCCTAGCATGCAATAGGTGATTGAATGTTTGCAACTAGTACAATGCATTATTATGTAATAATGGTCACGTTCAGCATGTTGTCCAGGACTGCTGTGGACTGCTCCAACGTGTACAGAGTGTTTCCTGGAGAAGAACATCACTGGGTACGTGTGTGTGTGTGTGTGTGTGTGTGTGTGTGTGTGTGTGTGTGTGTGTGTGTGTGTGTGTGTGTGTGTGTGTGTGTGTGTGTGCGTGCGTGCGTGCGTGCGTGCGTGCGTGCGTGCGTGCGTGCGTGCGTGTGCTTCGAAGGAGGCCACAGGGCGGCCAGTGTTCTAACTTTTGACATGGACATCTTGGAGCCTGTGAGTGTGAACATTTGCCTTGTGCAACTCTGTGCCCCAGAGATAGGGAAGCTCTGCCTCTGTCCCCTCCCACAACCACAACCCCCCTAGTCTAGCTCCCCCAGCAGCACTCTTCCTCAGGAGGGGGGTGGACAGAGGGTGGCCAATTATGAAAGCAATGGAGACTGAAGGAAGAATGTCTGTCTGTCCACAAAACAGTGTGCGCTCTTGGGGGAGCGAGCTATCATCAATGCATGTCCCCATCAAATGAATTGTATTAACCCCTTAGCGCAGCACTATGGCTCTCTGTAATGTCATAGCAACGTTGTTATGATGTAGTTAAGCATTTTCAGCAAGTGAATCTGCAACAAGCGGCTCCGAAAAGTTTAGAATTATGTAACTATTAAGTTATGAATAATTACATTCATGTTAAGTTTTCCCATCTAAAGACCCTTCATTTTGACCAAAACAGGGACATAGCTACCCAGTGGTGTAGTCTACGTAGAATGCGGGTATACGGAGTATACCCACTTCTAAATTTCAGGGATTTCAGTATACCCACTTAAAATTGATTGATCCATTGTTTTGAATAGCAAAATATATACAGTATACCCACTTCAAAAAAATGCTCAAATATACAGTATATCCACCATTAAAAAGTAGACTACACCACTGTAGCTACCTATTCCTATACCTAGCGTGAATAACATCTACTAGCCAAATTTGGCTAGTGATGAAAAAAGCGACTGTACAACCCTGAATACATGTATAGTATAATCATTGACAGCATGATTATACTGTCAATATAATATAATAATAATAATAATAATAATAATAATAATAATAATAATAATAACAATAATAATAATAATAATAATATAATTGTATTCTATTTACTGTCAATGACTATAATGTACTGCTATTCCAGTAAGACTGAGAGACTCACGGGAGAGCCCAGGCTGTGTCCCAGCTCGTGGGCGAAGGTGAGCTGGATCTGTCGGGGGGGCAGGTACTGGCCGTAGTTCTGGATGGTGATCAGGCCCGTGTTGAGGCTGGCGTTGCGGCCATCCCTCAGGGTCGTGTGTTTGGAACATATCCCTCCCCAGTTACCTGGAACAGGGAACAGGAAGATGAGGCAAAAACATACAGTATTGCAAAACAATGTTGCAAAGTGTAGTTGTAACACGTTACCTTGTTATTCTTGGCATGTGCCATTGACATCCATTTCCACAAATTCTCTATCGGTGTGTGTGTGTGTGTGTGTGTGTGTGTGTGTGTGTGTGTGTGTGTGTGTGTGTGTGTGTGTGTGTGTGTGTGTGTGTGTGTGTGTGTGTGTGTGTGTGTGTGTGTGTGCACTGACTGAAGGGTGCGGGGGCATTGTGGGCTTCCATAACCATTCACGAATGTTGTGGTGGAGGTAAAAGAAAAAAAAAACCTTACATAACAACTCTTAACATGACACTGCTGCCCCCTTTCTCAGAGTCAAACATCACCTGAAAACCTCTCCAATTTCAACCAAAACAGCAAGGGGGGGACGGGGACGGGGGGGACGCGTCCCCCAGACTTACATAATGGACAGGTTTGCCTAACCTCTCCATTACAAACAGCTGGTTCGTTTCACACGTGAAAACAGCAGGCCTTTGAGTCTCCTACCAACACCCCCGGACCCAAAATAAGGCCCCCGGGCTGGGACAGGGGCTTGAAGTGTGTGTGTGTGTGTGCATGTGCTTGTGTGTGTGTCTGCGTGTCTCTATGTATGTGTGTGTGTGCATGTGTGAATGTGTTTGTGTGTCTATGCGTGTGTTGGTGGGGCATGTGGTGTTGAGGTGGGGAAGAGAGATAACCTGTGTGTGTGTGTGTGTGTGTGGGTGCGTGTGTGCGTGCGTGCGTGCGTGCGTGCGTGCGTGCATGCATGCGTACGTGCGTGCGTGTAGAGAGAGGCTGTGGCCCCTGGCCAGCCAATCAGGCCCTGATGTCCTGTGTTGTTGACATGACACATCTGATTTCCAGGGTCAGAATGCTTGGAATGTGGAGAGCAGCATTGTCAATCACAATTAGCCTACTACAAACCTCTCAGATACTAAACAAAAGCCCATTGAAGACAATTGGCCCCGCACACTCAACTATGACTAGGCTACTCTTTGTTACCATTGCCACGTCAATGATAGGAACCACAAACCAAGATATTTAAAGGCCAACTTCCGATAAAAAACAGTTTTACTCATTCCTTATGAAAATCGGACGGTCACCCCAAGTTGAACTCACATGCAAGGCTTCATAGTGGTGCGTCACCTCGCCTGGCTGTGTTTCCCCGTGTTTCCCAATTGACATAAACAATGCAGAGACACGGGCGAATCACGAAAGCCTTTCTGTGTTGCGTCACATCGAAAGAAGGCGTTGCCCACATGGGTTTATGTCGACCCATTTTTCTAAAAACATGTCGAGTAATTTTTTTCTGCTTGTTTTCAAAACAAGCAACGCCTGGTGGCCCGAAACCTAGCTTAGCTTAGCTATCAGCTGGTTGCTACTCTCAGATACACACAGAGCACAAAGCCTCATACACACAGCCTACCAACTCTGGTCGCTCCATGCCTGCAGTTTGCCTAGGGGTCGCTGTCGAAAGAGCACAGCCCTGAATGGAGCCTGCACGCCTCCATTGGCGCCCCTATAGTGCAGTACCACCCGGGGATGTGACAACTCTGACCTTAGACAATCTTTCTGCAGGAGGAGGGAGCCAATCAGAGACGGATATACACGACAAACCTGGAAAACCCTCTCGTTTCTCCAAAAGCCACCTTGCTAGCTTGCAAAAACGGCTTGAAACAAAGCAACCAGAACAAGCAATATTAATGAAATGACGTTGAGAGGACATATTTAAAGATATTCCTTTATTTTATTTTTTTTCCTTTATTTTGACAGGACAGTGGAGGAGAGATAGGAAATGAGTGGGGAGAGAGAAGATGGGGAAGGATTGGCAAATTACCCAAGCCGAAATCAAACCCGGGTCACTGGCTTAGTAACCCTGTGCCCTACTGTTAGGCCACGGCAGGGTCAAGATATTTCTTTTTTTCCTATGTTATGACTGTGTAGTGAAGCTAGACATTAAAGTTGTGAAAAGTAGTAGTAGTAGAGAGAATGGGAAGGATCAGGAAATGATCTCGGTGCTAGACTTGAACTGGGGTCCCAACCTTAGCCTATTCAGTTCCCACATCAAGAGCATTTAACTAAGGTCCTGCTGTAGCCTAACGGTATAATAATAAAAAGCTGGCCTAAACGGCAGCTCAAGTGGCCTAAACGGCAGCTCCAGTGGCCTAACCGGCACCTCTGGTGGCCTAAACGACGCCAGGGTGGCCTAGACGACTCTTGCCTAAACAAAAAAGGCCTAAACCACCGGTCACCGGTAGGGCACTGGGTTACTACGCTGGCGACCTGTGTTCAATTCCAGCCCTGGTCATTTGCTGATCTGTCCCCATCTCTCTCTCCCCAGTCATTTCCTGTCTCTGCTCCAAAATATTTTTTAAAAAAAGATTATTTAACAGGCTGAAACATCAACCAATAAAATCTAGATTCAAGGTTCTGATTTTGACTCTATGTTGAGCTGTGAGTGGGTTCAAGACGTTCACACTTGACGTGATTCAGTACCCTCAACATGCTGTGTTTTGAAACTATTTGCGTTAGTGGAAATCGACAGGGACAGGGGTCCAGGACATGACAAGGAAGGACCACCACATTCCTCCATTACCTGTTGCAAAACATGAAAGAAGAAACTTCAAAGGAATGCAGCGTGTTTCAGACATTGTGTTCCTTAACAGGCTGATGCCTTGTCTCCACTGTATGACTTAACAGCATCAACATGCTCCCACAGGCTCCGAGAGGATTCTGTGGTGGTGGTGGTCTAGTCCCAGCAGTGGCGAAACAATTGCATACATGGCCCCAGGGCAAAAAACTGAGAGGGCCCCCATACGGCCTGTCATGGTCAAAATAGGGCCCCCAACAACAATACAGGAGCCCTGCTTGCCCCGCCTATAGCTCCGGCCCTGGGTCCCAGACTGTGCCTGCTGGAACATCTGATTTCCTCAAACCCTCATTGCCCCTCCTCCCCATACCTGTCAACTTTGAGTTTCAAAATAATCTGGATAATTCCCAGATTGTATCCCAAAAAAATTGGGAATTTTCAATAAGCCAAATCCTGAACTTGATGTTTTTTGTGAAGCAAGGAGTGGACACACACACATGCCTGCAAAGCTTGAGGGTGGTGGCTTGCATTTTTAAGGAACATGAATTCTTAGTGTATCTGGCATAAAATCTACTGGCAGGTAGCCTGACAAGTCAGAGCCTCTCTACTCTCGTAGCTGGTGGAATAAGTAGAGGGGATGTGTCTTGTCAGGCTAGCTGGCAAGGCTGTGGGGGTACATTTCTGGACCGACATTTTTTTTTTTGATAATGTGAAAAATCGGTTTAAAACCAGAGTTTCCCAGTTAAAGCGGGAGTGTTGACAGGTACAGTTATGGTGGTCCCCCCTGCCTGCACATGATATCCTCAAAGTATCATCCTCCCTCCTCCCTCTCACTCACTCTCACTCTCACCCAGCAACCCCTTGCAATGGCTTCTGAAGAATGTAAACCTTATCAGGGTGGGCGTGGCGTGGATTTGAGGATCGAGGATTTCAACATTTGCGATGGTCGGTCAGTGAATCAGCTCACTCAGTAATTACAACATGATTCCCAAGTAGAAGAGGAAACACCCAGAACATCGCAATTAATCACCGAGGACATGACAGGGCAGAGGAAAGGAGCCTGTGAAGTGTGTGTGTGTGTGTGTGTGTGTGTGTGTGTGTGTGTGTGTGTGTGTGTGTGTGTGTGTGTGTGTGTGTGTGTGTGTGTGTGTGTGTGTGTGTGTGTGTGTGTGTGTGCGTGTGTGTGCGTGTGTGTGTGTGTGTGTGCGTGCGTCATACCACGTCGTGGCCAGGGAAAGGGGATCACCCCTTTCAAATGGCACTGCCTCACCACCGGGGAAGCCGCAGACATGAGGGTGAGGTGGGACAAAGGGGTGATTTGTCCCGGGCCCAGGGTGGGGGGTGGAGCAGAATAGGGTTCTCATTAAATTGCATGTATTAGGTGGGGTGGGCGGCGGCCTTCCAAATGACTTTGTCCTGGGCCCAGAGCTATCAGCGGTCCTGCTCGCCACAGCCACACTGAGCTCATGTTTTAAGACGTGGTTTTCCCTTTCAAACAATCTACGACATCGCCCCCACCCCACCTCACCCCCACCCCACCCCAACCTAATCCACCACCCGCACTAAACCCACCCAATTCCCCACCCACTCCCCCCATTCAGTCCCACAGATGCCAGGAGCTATATTAAGGCCAATTTTCCAGCGAGCTCAGGCCAAGCCATTTTTGTCTCAGCAAGTGTGAGGCCACGGCCCCTGGTAGGTAACACCTCTCCACATTGGGCTTGGTAAAGCTTGTGTTCACAACGGGACCCAGCTAAGACTTTGAATTAGCGGAGCAAACCATAACAGCAGGCCTCAGTCGGCCGCACAGTTTTACAGCTATAAGATCCATTTACATGCTAATGTCATAGATAAAAGATACAAGATATTTTATTTGTCATGTGTATATGTATGAAACATATATATACAATGAAAAGCCTCCCTGCTCTGAGAGTCCCAAAAAAGGTTAAAAAAGAAAGAAAAAAGGCAAAAAAAGTAGGAAAAATAAATCTATTTAAAAAGTTGAAAGCTGCAATTTTAAAAATAAATGGCAGGTTGGAGAAAGGGGAGATGTGATGAGGGGATTCCTTCCTATGTTGATGGTGTGAGCGCATATGCACCTGTATCTCCGGGCAGATGGTAGAAGGGTGAAGTGTGTGTAGCTGAGGTGGTGCGGATCAGCTATATTCGTTTGGCCCTCCTCAGACACCGCTGATTGTAAAGATCCTAGATGTTGGGTAGGTCTGATTTGATTGACTCGCAGATTTGATGACTCGCTGGAGGTCTCTTCTAACATGGGCAGTGGTGTTACCATACCAGGCTGTGAAATTACCAGTTAATATGCTTTCTATTGTACAGCGATAGAAGTTGGCCAGTATCCTACTCTCCATTCCATATCTGTGCAGCCATCTCAGAAAAACAGCTCTGTCTAGCCGTCTTAGTGATGCAATTGATGTGATGAGACCAGCTGAGATCCTCCTTGATGTTGACTCCTAGGAATGTATACCCCTCTCCACTGCAGTATCAGCAATGTAAATTGGCTGGTGTGGCTGGTGTTGTATCCTCCGGAAACCCACGATCAACTTGTTTTGCTGACATTCAGGAGTAGATTGTTATCCACACACCAGGTAGACAATGCTGCCACCTCAGCCCTCTAGACCGACTCATCTCCATTTGTGATGCAGCCAATTACCGTAGTGTCAACAACAAACTTAATGATGGTATTGGAATTGTGGATGGCTGTGCAGTCATGTGTGTAAAAGGGAATAGAGTAGGGGGCTGAGCACACATCCCGGTGCTGAGGCAAAGTGTGCTAATGTGATTGAAATAAGCATTGAACTCCCACTGATGGGTTAGCCTGCATCAGGGAAGCCAACACGGGGGCGGCAAAAGAGGTCCCTCCCTGAGGTTGTCCCGGGCTCAGGGAGGGAAGTGGCCCAAAATTTCGGATCACCTTGTCCTGTGCCCGTCAAAAGCTGTCAGCGGTCTGCGTAGCTATTGCACCCAGTTCATACACGGAGCTGGGTCTGGAAAACACCCCTGAAGTTAACGAAACACAGGGCAACTTTTTGAGCAATGTTGCTGAACAACATCATGATTGGCTATTCATTTTCTGATGGAATGATTGAAAAGGTTGCCTGCTGCTAATCCAAGTTCTCCTACTAAAATTGCTATATGATTAATAGTCTAACGATATCTGATAGGATCATTGCCCAGACAGATTGCTCAAAAAGTTGCCCAGTGTACCATCACCTTTAGACAGGAAGCTCTAAGGCATGGAATCAAAGGGGCTTTTATCATATGTCTCACATAATACCAGACAGTGTTACAACCAATTAAACCAATCCCCTGATTTTGATGTCATACATACACTCTAAGAAAATTTCCCTGCAAAATAACGGCAGTTACTGGCAATTATATTTACCTGTAATTCTACTGTTATTTCACACCAAAAATCAAATACAGCTCATTGCTGTTTAATGTATCACAGTATATAACATTTTTTCAGCAGCAATTGAACTGTTAAATAACAGTACTCTACAGAAAAATAACAGTACATTTCAGTTAAAAAGTTGAATTGTACTGTGTGATGACAGGCAAATACTGGGTCATAGTTGTATTCATGAATATGGCCATGGCAACTTCCCACCCCACCCATCATTCTCCATAACTGTGGTACCCTGACCATGTTACCACCCCACCCTCCCATCGTTCACCATGACTGGAGTGCCTTGAGCATGATACTATGGCGCAATGCTGTATTGAGAAAATTGTTTGCGGTGGTCCTTTGAAAGTGTGGGCATGAATACAATTTCAGAGTACGCAGTGCTATGTTACAATGATAGTGTGCAAGGTGGGCTTTTTACTGTATCTCTTGATGAGCCAATGATGAATATAGCATTGGTCAGTCTTTAAAAAATTATTTTGCACCAAGTAGCACAGCAAACAAGCAGCACTACAAGCTAGCTCTCAAAGCAATGCCTAATTTGCAGCAGGCACATTATATGCAACAATGCCACAAATGATGCCACATACAGCAAGCTTTCACAAAGAGGAAAGTATGCAAGCATGTAAGCAAGCATGTAAGCAAGCATGTAAGCAAGCATGTAGGCAAGCTTGTAGGCAAGCTTGTAGGCAAGCTTGTAGGCAAGCTTGTAGGCAAGCTTGTAGGCAAGCTTGTAGGCAAGCTTGTAGGCAAGCTTGTAGGCAAGCTTGTAGGCAAGCTTGTAGGCAAGCTTGTAGGCAAGCTTGTAGGCAAGCTTGTAGGCAAACAAGTGCTATGCTGTGCCATGCAGGCCAGCCAGCAGGCAGGCAAGCAACTGAAGTGTTGATAGTCCAGATTTATATACAGGTGCAAGAGTACCATGTGACCAGAGTCATCAGGCCCTTGGCAGGTGACGCCCGTAATTGAATAATGGCATAACAGCCCTACTCAGGTGAGGCCAGGCACTGATTAGCAGGTTGGTTTAGATCAAAGAGGCTTGAGACAAGAGGGCTTACTCACGTCATAACAGCGTAGTAGGAAATGATGGCGAGGGGAGTACGGAAATGTTATTCACTGTGGAACAGGTCATAGGACAGCGTGAATGTCTGTCAGCTGTCCTTAATTACCCCCAGCAATTACTGCTGACCAACAGCTGCCGTTACTTGGCCACAAATTATCCATCATGGTGTCGCCCCCACTGACCATGTGCAAGGGAGTACGAAAATGGCATCCATCGCACCCACTGACCAATGACCATGCGCAAGGGAGTTAATTTTCCGTCCACTCGTGTCCTCAGGCAACGCCCCCGTACTACACCGTGGCCAATGCATTCCCCGCCATGAGATTGTTCTTTCTCTTGAGTTTCTTTGGTTTAGATGGGGCTCCTTGTTGCAAGAGTGTTCAAATTCTTAAAATGTTTCAGCCATTCACACTTTCATCACTATCAAAATGCATGTGCTACTCACACTTTGCTGCATCAAGCACTTTTTAAGTATTGTAGTTTCCTTAGAAATTGTTTCATCATGCTTGATAGTATCAGAGAATATTAAACCAGTCAGAATGACTTCAGTTCTTCAGGTGGTATTGAAGTTTGATGGTGATCACGGACAAGTGGAGGATGAATGGGTGGTGCCTAAAATAACTTGTTATTTTCTAGAGATGCACCGGATCCGGTTCCGGTTCCGGATCCGTCAGGATAATAGAGTTTTTCACAGGGTCCGGGTCCGGCAGGATCTTAAGCAGTGGATCCGGTATCCGGCATGTTACCTAAAAATCAGGGTCTGGTGCATGTCTAGCCTAGGCTTTTCAGTCTTTCACAACCCCAATCACTGCATGGAGTGAAATCCCTTTGGAAACGGCTATTGCAGGCAGTGTGGCAATAAGCCAATGAGTCTAAAAAATAGTTTGCGCCAACGTAATAAAAAGGGCCCACGTGTGCGAGTAGACTATATGTTTCAACCCTTTTGTAGGATCCGGTATCCGGTTCCAGATCCGGCAGGATCTTATTCAGTGGATCTGGTATCCGGCAGGATCCTAAAAATCAGGATCCGGTGCATCTCTAGTTTTTTCCACAACGGCGAATACTGCTATTGTGCAGTACTTACTGTTTATGCTCAATATGTGACTCAAAGTAATATTTTCACAGTAGTTGTCTGTTTTTTCGAAAAACAGTAGAATGCTGTTGCAGAATTGCCGTAAGTAAACAGCTATTTGTTACAGTGTACAGTATGTCACAGTGTGTCACAAAATAGGCAAGTTGGCAAAACTGACGTAAGCACAAAATTCTATGCAGTCACAGGCAGTATGGGTTGGTTCAGTCTACTGGTGGGCTAGGAAAATCTCTGAGCTGTTGTTGTTGGATATTAGCCACTCTGTTAATCATGCATATTGTTTTCAACTAAGTGTTTCCCTAATCCTGTGAAGTTAAATCGTCACATTGTTTCATTTAACTGCTCCATGTATGGATTGTTTTTTGGCTTACATTCCTCCCTCTTCCCCTACCACCACTGGACACTTTTGAAGTAATTTCTAAAGGCTTTTCTGTACTACCCTGACTGGTATACTGTATGCACGATCTTTCATCACATGTTACATAAGCTATTGGATGCCTACATTTCTTTCAACATAAATAAAGCATCCACATAGTACATACAGTATCTGTATTCATTCAAAGTTTGAGCTACGGTTTGAGCCAGACCACTCCTCTTCCCCTGCGGCTAATATGTAAACTTGGTCGAGGCATAATAAACAGAGCATGGCAAGATTATAAGCCACCGGGAATGATGAGGGCAGGGCCGGATTATCCATAAGGGCCAGTGGCACAGTGCCCAGGGGGGCACCCTCCATGTGCAGGCAGTTAGGCGGCACCACAAGACACAAACCTCACAAATATTGTTCATGAAGGGGGCACCTGCGAGGTGCAGTGCGCGGGGGCACCACAGTGTCTTAACATGGTGCTGGATGAGGGAACCGGTCACTAGGCACCACTTCACAGTTCAGCGGGGACATCACTATAATTTAATGATGTGAAACTTCCTGGTCATGTGGCCTCCATGGAGATCACAAAATATCACCCGCATTGTCCTCCCACAACTTAAAAATGGTTAGACATTTACCTAATGGTGGCCACTATAGATGGCTCTGTGTTTTGTATGTGCATTCATTCCCACTGGAGCAGAGAGGCAGACAGGAGGCCTGCTCCATGACATGTCAGTCACAAAATCAGATCACACAAATAGCAACCGCATTGTCCTCCCACAACTGAAAACAGTTAGACATTTATCTAATGGTGGACAACATATACAGTAGATGGCTCTGTATTTTGAAATGTGCGTTCATTCACACTGCAGCAGAGAGACGGACAGAAGCCTATGGAACAAGCGAGTCACCATGGAGACAGATCCAACTTGTGGAATGTGGCCAGTAGCCAGTCATGCTGCGCTGACTGTGGAGGTGGTGGTGGTGGTAGTGGTGGTGGTGGAGGAGGAGGAGGTGGATAACACGACATGGGGGGGTGGGGGTTTCCAAGTTTCAGCAGTCATGCAGCCATGCAGCGTTAGCTGTGGTGGTGGTGGTGGTGGAGGTGGAGGAGGTGGATAAGCAGGCATGGGGGTTGCTGAGCTCCACCAGTCATGCAGCCACATGTTAGCTGTGTACAGTAGGTCAGTGGTTCTCAACCTCTTTTGAACAAATGGCCCCTGGCCAAATTATACACTGTAAGCCTCTAAATGCCCCCTTGACCTCATCATAAGCCTGCCAATGCCCCCCTGAGTATTAAAAAATAAAATGAACTAACAACCACCAATGGCCACTGAGCACTACCCCCTCTCAGCTATATCCTTCTCAACACTGTAGGCAGCGGTGGTAATGGTAGTGGCAGAGGCGATTCTAGTGTCAGTGGGGGCCCCAAGCTAAAAGCAAACACATCTCCACTACTATAGTTTGAAGTTGAGCTGCTGTTGGGGACCCCAAGTGGCTGTCTGCCCAGCCTGGTGTCAACACACACCTCTGGGTAGTGGAGTTGGATAAGGCAGCATGGGGGTTTTCTGGGTTCCACCATTGGTAGTGGTGGTGGTGGAGGGTAACAGCATTGGGGGTTGCCGAGTTCTTTCGTCACATGGAGGTATTTAAGTGGCCTCGCTCACACCCCTCTTCTCAGCCAATCAGTAGGCGCCCAGCTGACAATGCGATGGCAGGTTTCAAGGATCCCTGCACACTTTTTCTTACCCCCCCCCCCCCCCCTAAACACACACACACACACACAGTGCATACCCACACAGATTCACACACACTGCACCCCCCCCAACCACCGCCATCACCACACACACAGAGAATACCCACACAGATTAACACACACTGAGCCCCCCTCACCCCCCCCCCCCCCCCACACACACACACACACACCATACCCATGAACACCCCCAGTCCACCCTCACAGCCACCTCCACCCCCCTCCACAACAACAACACAGTCTACTTTGTCACTACATGTGTGGGATGCCAGTGACATTCAAAGATTTGTAGCCATTCTGAGACTGGAAAGAATGTGAATACTGTCTTTGTCCCGGCAAGTGTGTGGGGCAATGTGTTCAACATGCCATCCTCAGATTGTGAAAACATTAGATAAAATGTCGTAACAAAAATCCGATTCAGCAAAGAGGAACAGTGTGTTCCCTGATACACGGCATGATAATACTCGGTATCTTTTGTGCATCTGATCATGGGCTCTATGTGTCTACATACCATCTGCTCACTGGGCTCTGTGCACAGTTTACCAATGAGGTGCCATTGTGGGGCACGCTGGCGTTCAGTTGATCTCCATTCAAAATCAATTGATATGGGGACCAAAACAAAAGACTCAACGCTCAGTGGTTCGTTTGGATCCTCATCCCATTACAAACCAAGAAAAAGACTTCTAGGAAGAGATGTGAAAAGAACTGTCCATGCCAGGGGTGTAGCAGCAAATTGTGGGCCCATTGTGCAATCAGCTCCAATGGACCCCTCAAGCCATATTTCTACATAAATCAGACAGTGTGTGCCCCCCGTAATACATGGGGCCTTAGTGACTCAGTCACACTGTACAATTGACTCAGTCACATTGTACAACCCTGGTCCATGTTATTGAAGAAACTATTGGCCCGTGAGAGAGGCGGCCGTCACGGTCTAAAGGCAAGAAATTATAAAATTGCTTGAGATTTATAATCAGTCTCACATTGAGACTTGTAATGCTAATAAAACAGTGAGTCCCGCCATACTGCTGTTTGTTTGTCCTGCTAGTGAATTTCCAGCATCCTGTTTGTCTTGAGGCTTTTGAGTGGAAAGTTTCATATTCAGGGTTGCCAGAGGTGAAGGAGGATTTCAATAAATGCTTAAAAACCGCCTGGAGACACTAACTCCCACCCAATGTGAACTAAATTGTATTAATTTCTATACCTATGAAGCTACATAATAGAAAAAAACCTGCCCAATATCCTTTTATCCACAGGTGGTCATCCTAAACCAATTGGACAGAAAACTACCCAATTTGGCAACCCTGGGTGGGGGGTCAGGGGGTGCCTTTGCTAATGTGTCAAGGACAGAGATGGTCAAAGGGCAAATACCAAATGACCTTCAAGTCTGCCTTTAAGTGCCATTAAGTGTGTGACACACAGCCCACAGAATTCACCTCACGTGGGTACTGCTATCTCTTATCGGTCACACGTCCACTCCCCATAAAACGAGCTTCCTTTATCAGCGTCGGCCTTTTGTTTTTATTATTTTTATTGTTTCTTTGAGTTGGGTTATTTTTACCTGCCTTCCCTTCCCAGGCGAGGCCCAGCACTCCACTGTAGTCGCGGTTGGTGAGTAGGTAGGACAGGCAGTAGTTCCCCCAGTTGCTGTCCGAGTAGAGACTCAGCAGCTTCTCGGGGCCAATGAAGGGCCGATTCATGGGGCTGCCCTTCTCCTCTTTCGTCATGACCTGCGCTGACAAAAACCACAATATCAGGCAGGGCACTGGGCCCCTACGCCGGCAACCTGGGTTCAATTCCAGCCCATGTAATTTGCCATTCCTTCCCAAACTCTTTCCCCCCTCTCACACTGTCCTATCAATTATAAAGCACAAACGCGACAGAATATCTTAAAAAAAGATATCTGTGATACATGAGTACAGTACATGTTGATCACCTGAGAACAAAAGATAAAGAGCAATACCATACAGCCATAATATGCAACAATTATATATTATGTAAGGGTTAACGTTCGGCGAGAAGGTCGCTACCGTGGAATAGCAGCACGACAGAGAGAATCTTTAGACCCCGACGCGGAGCGGAGGGGTCTTGTTCTCTCTGAAGTGCTGCTATTCCACAAAGCGACCGACTCGCCGAAAGTTAACCCGCTTATTATATGGATATACTTAAATGATTCACACATGGCGGGGACATTTCTTTAGACCTATTTAATGTTAAGATTGTTGCAGCGCAAAACAAAACAGTGCCGTTGTGGAACACCGCTAGGCAACAGCTAGGTAGCCAGGACAACAGGTGTTGTCTATCACAGCAGCTGATTAGAGTGACAAAAGACCGGACCCCCTGCGGAGTGATATGAAACATTCGCTTGTATACAAGCCATGGCTTTAGCAGTGAACGTCTTGTTGCCATTGACAGCGGTAGCCAGGACAACGGGTGCTGTCTATCACAGCAGCTGATTAGAGTCTTGTTGAAAAGTCGCTTTATCAGTGAAAAGTCTTGTTGCCATTGACAGCGGTCTGTTATAGACCAACCCGTCCGTTATCGAAAAATAACAGACGTCCGAACGTTGGGGAGCCCCGTTGAAATGAATGGAGCATTCGACAGATGACGTCACAACCATATAATAAATAGAGATTTACAGTCATACTGGTTGAAGATATAATGTGATAACTCAAGATAAAGAAGCATGATTGGGGGCACGATGGCTAGTTCCACATGCATGCACATCTGCATATACTACCTCTTTGGACATACACAAAGTTACCTTATACCAACATTGGCTCATTCCGTTTATGCACAGACTGTTGCACTACTTGTTACTGTTTCTTGGCAGAGTTCAATCACTTGTTTCTTACAGGTAATTTCCTATTATGGGAAAGATGGCCCACAGCAAAGGACTTGTACTCACACTGAGAGATTTCACTTTAAAGTTGATGAGGTCGATGCCTTCAAAGTCGGCCTTGTCATAGATGTCATTCACTGCTCTCATATAGGATGCCACCTGTAGTGAAGAGCATAGATATATTATGCATTTCAGCTCTGTACAACATTTTGTTGTGTTTTATTGCCTTTATTCATGATAGGACAGTAAAGTGAGACAGGATTTAAGTGGGAAGAGAGAGACGGGGAAGGGTGACCTTGGCAAAAATGACCCAGGCCGGAATTGAACCTGCGTCGGTGGTGTAGAAATGCAGTGTCCAGCCATTTGAGCCACGGCAAATATTATAACGTCTATTCTGCAGATAGTCGCACCTTTAATTGAAGATAAGAAAGAGTATAGTGCCAAATTATGTATTAGGGCATCCATCCAAAAAGAACGAGAATGTGTGAGAGAATGTGTGCACATCCTTCAGGTGCAGATGCTGGGCCAAAAAGAACACCCTGAAAAGGTCTTCACACTCACAAATGTTTAATTGTCACAACATTCAAAGCACATTGTCCTTCATTGAGGTGCAATTTATACTGCTGAAAATACTGCCATGGGCATGCAGGCCCATATGTGGGGGGACTAAGCGTGCCATAACAGCCTTCATTTTTGTGACAATAGAGAACGCTCCTGGATGGATGGGCATTTCATTAGACTTGCGTCACAGTCTTTTATTAACAGCACGTGTCAGACTGCAAGCCGGACATCGAGCAACTGAGGGGAGCCAGTCTTGATCGGCTGTCTGATATGTGTCCAACGGCACGATCCCAGACAGCACTGGGGGCCAAAGAGAACGCAATCTGTCACAGCTCACGATTGATGAGTGGCGGGGCCGGCCGAAAGAGAGTGTTACCACATACCAGTGACAGCCTGCCAGAGACATGGCCAGCGCCCGCCCCCAAACAGTGTTGCCAGATTGGGCTGTTTCCCCGCTCAATTGAGCTGTTTAGGATGACCATCTTTGGGGTTAAAACAAGAGGCATTGGCTTGGCTTTTCTTGTAGAATCATGGCCATGGAAATCAATAGAATTTAGATAATCAATAGAATTTAGATAATCGGCTTCCAGGCCGTTTTTGAGCTGTTATCGGTCACATCTGGCAACCCTGCCCCCAAAGCTGCTAATTGGGCAGAGCTGGAAGTTGTCACACTCCATTGAGAGTGGTGTGTCGTGCCACACGGGGTGTACTGTAGGATCACATGTGGCACAGGGCCTGCCTGCCTGACCACCTGCCTTCAACTCTCACTCCAGTGTGCACCTCCCCTGTCGCTCTCTCTCTCTCTCTCTCTCTCTCTCTCTCTCTCTCTCTCTCTCTCTCTCTCTCTCTCTCTCTCTCTAACCACTCGCACCTCATTCACACACACAGGTGGTCCTGGCACCCTAGCTGAGGGGTTATGTTACCTCAGTCAAGGCCATGACACAACCGCCACTCGTAAATATTAGATAAATTGTGACGCGTGAGCAGGGAATTGAGCCCTTAAAGGCACAGATCTGGTCAGTCTGGTTCAGATTTTACAGCAAGTACAAATCTTAATGGCAAAGAAGATTCTGAGGCCTTTTTTTCAGTCTGGGAGAAGTCTCACCTCAACTTCATAGTAGTTGATAAATGTTTCATAAATGAACATCTAAGCAGTAAAAAAAGTTATTTTACTCAGATCATTGTTTCTTAACTGGTGGGTTGGGACCCAAAAGTGGGTTCGCAGAGGGGTCCTGGGTGGGTTGCAGAGCTGTGGTGTGAAAATGAATCAATTCCCTGTTTTATTGCCAGTTCCCAAAATTGAGACAAGATGCAGTAATGAATAACATTGTGAAGCATTGAATCATCGTAAATACACCTTTTCCAGTAGTTGATATTAGACATACTGCATGCCAGCATAAAATGCAAATGCAAAACATACTCTATGCATGCTATGCATGGTTATATTTTTGATAATTAGAATAAACTGACCAGTTTCTGACAGCATAAAATTGAGTCATAACATAATGTTTTTGGAAAATGATCGCAAGATTATTCCACTTAAGAACGACTTAGATGACACATAAGCAAACTCAACAACAATCACTAGGAAATCCAAAAATGACACAAAAACAACCCACTTCAAATGAAACTGGCGATGTTTTTTTTCTGATGTACTGAACATCCTACTGAAAAAATTAACATTTGGGCCTTACAAAAGACAGGAAATTCTGCCCCTGCCTACTCTATATACAAACATTGCAAAACACATTTGATTTTGTGGTTCATGGTTCAAAACAACTGTTCTCAGCTGGATGTTCTCATGGGACTTGGTGAAGTTAGAGTTTGGCAGGTGTCCAACCTGCTTCCCTCGCAGGGTCATCCACCCCAGTCTGTCAATACAAGGGGGGACAACATAAAATCACTTCCCTTGGTCCCACAATGGAAGACACTTTGCACTACATTTTAAACAATGAAAACGTAAAGCGTACATTAGCACGCCATTGTTGCCCGCAGATCTTCCCTGAAAAACGGAGGAAAGCGGCATTTCTGTGCTTCCGTGGGGGGACACCCTGGCGCCACAAGAGACCATGGCCAAAGGTGAGCTTCCCAAGCATCCCACATTCCATATATGCTCTCCTCACATCCTCTGCACATGTATTTGCAATCCTCGTGTGTGTGATTATTTATTCACCAATGTGCACACATACAGTGCATGGCCATTGCTCATATCTCATACAGTATGTGTACATGACCCTCTCTTGGTGTATATGTACATTACTATATGACCTTCTCTCTGACTTTAAACCCCGTCCGACAGCTCTCTCTGCTGCATGACCCGGGAAAAGGTCTTTTTTACTGTTTACACCAGTGATTCCCAACCAGGGGTAAGCGTACCACTAGGGGTACGTGAACACATTGCATGGTATACATGGAAAAATGTTAGAATAGCAAATGTATGGAGTATAATCACATGGGTATATGACTGAGGTACATGAATGCGGTAGGACTCATGAAATGACAAAAAAGGCTTAGCAGGTACAGAACAAAAAGGCTGGGAGCCACTGGCTTACACTATCATATACTGTACTGTGGGGAAACAAATTGCCATATTACTTTGCGGTACCTCTATGACATATGATTTCACTAATTAGTTCACCTACCTGCAAGGCGCCAATTAAGATCAATTGGTTGAAATGTGTAACCTGTTTGGCACTAATACTCTGCGGCAATTTTTCTGATACACCTGATTTTCTACATTTACATGACGTTTATAATTCTGAATTAATAATTCAGAATTAAATAGTTCCGTCGAGTTTACATCATTTAATTCCGAATGGTTCAGTGTTTACATTGTGTTTTCAAAGCGGAATTAAGCTTCTTTCAGAATTAAAGTGAGTTAATTCTGAAATAAATGTCTCATACGTAAACGTAGCCAGTGTGGCGGGTGGTGTTGATACCTGGTCTAGTTTGACCTGATTGTTACAGTTTAATGGTCTGTCCTGGGTAAAATTATATATTTCTCACGAAACTGAATGAAGAGCAGCGTCGCTTACAAGAAAAAGGATCGATTGGGTTGTCAATGTGCAGCTTTTGTTGTAAGACACAGGTGGCAACTCTGGTGGCAGGCCTTTGAACTCTCTGAACCCCGGGATGCCTGTCTCTCTCTGTCCTCTAGTTACCCGTTAAGAGAATGAAGCAAAGAACAGCACTCTTCAGATTTCTCTTTCTTTATTCACCTACAAACCTTTCGGACAGAGCCCTTCTTCAGCGTGTAATGAAACGCCATTACACACTGAAGAAGGGCTCGGCCCGAAATATTCATAGACGAATAAAGAAAGAGAAATCTGAAGAGTGCTGTTCTTTGCTTCATTCTCTTATCTATGTTTTATGTGGGATTCAGCACCCAGTTAAGAACTGTGTTAATCACTAGGTGATAGTGTGAGCGCGTCAAGTCAAGTCAAGTCAAGTCAAGTCAAGTCAGGTCAAGTCAAGTCAAGCCCAGTCAGCTTTAATTGTCAGTTTCTTCATATGCACAGGTCATACAAGGAAATTGAAATTATGTTTCCTCCACTTTACAAGTTGTCTAGTTACCTGGCCCACAACAGCCTCCACACTCCCAAACTTGCGGTAGTAGAAGTAGTCAGCCTGCAGGTGCATCAGACAGGTGGTTTTGGAATCATCCGATGTTCTCCGGGACCTCATGCGGACCTCTTCCTGTGAATAAAAAAAACAAAACACATCGCATGAACATTCCACAGCCTTGCATCCTGCTGGGGAGCAGAAGGAGGATGTTAAGGTGGTTCTAGGAAAACTCTTGAGTAGCTCCCTTGGGAGCTCTTATCTTATCAGATGCCCAAATGAGGTGTGTTATGTTACTAATTATAAAAACGCTGCTCCTGTACAGTGCGGATGAGATATTGCTGTCCCACGCTTCCTTTATTATGCAGACGCTGTTTGTTTACTTTTTATTGTTAGCTGATTACGATTTGGCGACGAATCAATTATTTCTCCACACAATAGGCCAGGGCAGAATAGATCTAATCAAATGTGCCGCCTCAGCACGTATGGCTTTTAGCCCTGATTCGTGGCAAGGGCTGGACTAGGGGAGAAAAAATAGCGGCAGAGAGCTGACTCACCGGTGAGCCCCGCACCCTCGCCCCGCACCCAATTTCTGAAAATAGGGGCCCATAAGGGTGCAGGGCCCATCAGGAAATGGCCGCTATACCAGATGGCCAGTCCAGCCCTGTTCGTGGCAATCAAAAACAATCACAAACAAACAAAATGGGTACAATCTGAAACAAGTACAGGATGCACCAGTCCCAAACATCCATTTGTTCCAGAACACTACCACTAGCGTCAGCAAATTCCTTCAAACACATGTTATTTGTTAAATATAAAGGTATTTTTGAACAATAAAGGGAGCAATAAAGATGGGAATCTCATTTATAAAAGGGTGGGGTCGGGGGGGGAAGTAGGACAAGTAGTGTTTTGCATGGAAAGGAGTGGAGCGGAGCGGGGGAAGTATGCGGCCGGCGGGGCGGCTTGTGAAAGTGATGTCACGTCTGACTCTGACCTTCTCTCCCTCCTCTTCCAGTCTCAGGCTCCTGGCAAGGTGCGCCAAGAGCTCCGACCCACACAGACCATTAAATCTCTTCCCCAGGGCAGACATGTCTGTGGAGACACACACACACACACATGCACACAGAGAGATTCACACACACACACAAACACACATAAAACACACACATACTGTACACACACAAACAGGCGTGCGCGCATGCATGAGCATGCAAGCGCATACACGCACACACACATGCACACACACACACACACACAAAGCAGAGATGCGCACTCAAATAGACACATATCTACACATTCACACGCACATACGCGCATGCCCACACACACGCATGTGCGCGCACGCACACACACACACACACACACACACACACACACACACACACACACACACACACACACACACACACACACACACACACACACACACACACACACACACACACACACACACACACACACACACACACACACACAAATGTACAAGACAGACAGACAGACAAACAGACACGTGAGCGCCGCACACACCCATTGCCCACACATAAGCACACACCCAAGCAGAAAATAACAACGTGGTACAGCTAATTAAACAATAAAAACCACACATTAAGTCTTCTACAGTGTGGCAATGGGATGGCATGTACACACACAGCTAGAAGAAAGTGTGCATGTACACACACACACGCATGCACGCGAGCATGCACGCACACACGCACCCATGCATGCACGCACGCTCACACACACGCTCACACACACACACACACACACACACACACACACACACACACACACACACACACACACACACACACACACACACACACACACACACACACACACACACACACACACACACACACACACAGTATGTAGGAGGAAGCATTTCGCACTGCAAACACTCACAAAAAAAAACGTCACAAAAATCTTGTTAACAACTATTTTAACTGTCTTTTAAAAGGCAATTAGTGGAGAAGCCTGGGATAGATCTAAATTCTGCGTGATCTAAATTTGAAGAAAGACAATAAATAGTCTGGAACCAATTCTGCCTTCACACAGAGACCTAGAGGCATTTACAATAGCTGAAAGTGAGAGCGAGGAGGGAAAGGGCATAGATTTTATTCAGTCCAGATGTGCTAGCTTTGCATTCTCCCTCTCTTCTCTCATGGTAGAGAATCTGCAAGCCAAAGCCCCAACCCCCCACATACACACATACAGTACAGCATAGTAGTGCATTAATGGTCCACAGTCCAAATTGCAAGCAGAAGTACATGTTGGGCGGAGCTGGGCTGGGATGCAGTTGTGGGAACATGTCAGACTTGTCAAGCTGAGTCAAATTGACACAGTTGGAGGGCTGTTCTGGAATACAGTACAAGATGGCTGCAAAAAAGTAAAGTAAAAAAAAACAATCTCGAAGTAGGACAACAAAGAATGGATGCAGTGAGTTTGTACATTTGAAAAATTCTTGCGTCAGTGACACAAAGCATTATTCTGAAGACCGTTTTAACTTTATTTTGATCTTGATCTATTACATGCTGTTGCTCCTGACCAATCGACTAGCCTAGTAAACTAGCCTGGCAGCAAAAAAACATTTTTGTTTGATGAGATGGTCCAGTACCACACCGTAGGAGGAAATACAAAAGGACACAAAATCTTTCCTTCAATCACAACTGTCTGTGTATATGTATTAACAGGGGCCTGCCGTGGCCTAACGGTAGGGCACTGGGTTGCTGCACTGGCTACCCGGGTTTGGGTCTGGCCCAGGTCATTTGCCGATCCTTCCCTGTCTCTGTCTCCCCACTAGTTTCCTGTCTCTCCTCCACTGTCCTGTCAAAAAAATAAAGGTATAAAAGCCCTAAAATATTAGAAAAATATATATATCTGAATCTGTGT
>NC_085862.1:27769494-27846994 GCF_034702125.1 Engraulis encrasicolus | reverse complement strand
CTATCCAGCCTACGCTTGGCTTAGAGCAGTCAACATGGACACTGCAGAGAAAACACACCGCCACCCAGGCTTCAGGACACAGAACAGCAAATATGGACACTTGGTTTTGTTTTTTGTTAGTCCACTTCCAGTCTCTTTCTGGTTAATACTGAATCACGTCCTACGCAGGTTGTCAAGTTCAATCAAAAAGGGGTCATGTCATGACAGAGGCAGAGATAGAGGAGGGGCTCTGGATCAATCAATCCCAATCCAAGGTCACACACACACACACACACACACACACACACACACACACACACACACACACACACACACACACACACACACACACACACACACACACACACACACACACACACACACACACACACGCGTAGCACACTTCGTAACCTATCCAGGTAGTTACGGTCCCAAAAACAGAGCAACACCATCCGCCCAACGTGACCCTCATACAAAAGCACAACTGAGGAAGAAAGTTCTACCTGTGTGGTGGCGTCCACTGAAGCATATCAAAAACATAAAGAGCCAGGAGTGGGTAATGAGAGCGTTAGTCGCCATGGTATCCTCATGGTTCCTTTTTGGCTTAGCTTTTGCTTGGCTCACCTGAAAAGTGTCCACGCAGGAATGTTTGCTACTTGCTCAGGCTCGAATACCACTGCGACTCGCACAGACACATTCAGACACGCCAGGTTTTGCCGGCAAAAGACCACATGCGTGAACAAGGGTGGGGGGTAACATTAATATTTTCAAAAACAAAGGCCATATCTCCGGCGTCGCTTCATTTGAGGGATTTGATTTCAGCCCCTTACTATTTTTTTCTCTCCTTTTTTTGTGATTGCATCCTGAGCTTTTGCCAATGTCATGCTGATGTGATTAAATGTGAACTACATGCCTCAAAGACACAAAAAAGACCTTTCAAAATGAATTCTTCAAAGTTTTTTTGAGTGTGTGAGCTCTGCAGAGGGATTCGCTGTCTGCGGGAGAGCGAAAGGTGCTCCAAGGGGCCAAAGCATACACACACACCTCATCCCCCTGGGCTGTGCTGTGTTGCTGACTCTATCAGCTCTGTCTGGCCACCCCTCTCTACAATAGTGGACCACAGCCAAGCCAAACAACTCCCACTTCGAAACTGGAGTCGAGTATCACCACAAAGCATAAAGACAGAGGATTAATAAAGATCACACTAAGGCTTTTCAGAGGCTATGTGAGGGGCCACGCACGTGGCAGAGGACCAGACAGGACGACGATGAGAGGCAGCTCGGTCCATCAATCCCATTTCTGGGAATGCCACAATGGGCCCTGCCCACCAGCCTCTCTGCCACCGGATTGGCCGAGGGGGAACAGCCTGATCTAAAATGACTGACATCATCACAAGACCTCACCCACCCACAAGGAGCCACACAACAACTAAAGAGGTTACTCTAGGACATCGGAATGGAGTATACCTCTCTCCATTCCAGGGCCACTTCACAACCACCCATGGTGACATGTCACAGGCACCTCAAAGTATATCAGGCTCTAGGAAGGTCACGTAAAGGTGCCACTTTACACGGCCATTGGCTCTCCTGGTGACACCACACACTACTCGCCATATAGCATTTCATTTAACATTTCTACGACATGTACTGTATATGTAGTATTGAGTGTGCTCTGCTTTTACTCTTATTGTAGCAGTGTAGCAGCCTATAAAGACCATTCTTTTTCAATTCTTCAATTCACTACATACAGCTCTGGAAAAAACTAAGAGACCACTTCAAAATGATCAGTTTTTCTGATTTACTACTCATGGGTATGTGTTTGAGTAAAATCAACATTGTTGTTCTAATCTATAAACTAGTGACAGCATTTCCTCTGAATTTCAAATGAAAATATGGCCAGTTAGAGCTTTTATTTGAGGAAAATGACAAATGGTCAATATAACACAAAAGATGCAATGTTTTCAGACCTCAAAACGCAAAGAAAACAAGATGATATTTATTTAAAAACAGCATATTAGTAATATTGTAACTAAGAAAGAGTTGCTTGAGCTTTGGTTTATGGCTTGTGGCCATCCATCTCCCCCTTGCTCATATGTCTGAAATTTCTCAATTGGTCCTGGAGCTGCATGGTTGCATGAAGCTGCATCAAATAACCAAGCTGCATGCCTTAGAGCATTGGCCGGCTTAAAAAAATTGGATGCAAGTTTTGGTCCAATGCCTCTTTTCCACTGCTGGTTTTCTGGTAGGCCTACAGCTCCACACAGCGCGACACGGCCGCCACTTTTTGCTTTACGATTGAGCTGTGTCATGCCTATTTGAAGAGCAAAAAGTGGCAGCCGAGTCGCGCTGTGGGCCTACCCAAAAACCGTCAGTAGAAAAGAGGCATAACTTTCCTAAGCTAACTGTGTATGTGGCTTCAGTCACATGTCCTTAGCAAAAACGAATCTGGCCAATTCCAGCCTTGCTGAATTACCCTCAATCATCACCAATCCTTGGCCAAATTTCACATTCAATCCATCATCTGGTCATATGCGTAAGGGATATGTAGAGACCTTGAGAAGTCTACAAACCACTGTCTCACACATGCTGTGAAATTTGGCAGAGAATAGGTGATGATCTGAGGATGCTTCAGCAAGGCTAGAATCGGTCAGATACATCTTTGTGAAGGCCAAGTGACTTGACGGAACATACAAAGTTATCTTGGAAGAAAACTGGTTTCCCTCCACAATGGCAATGTCCCCCAATAAATGTGTGGATGGAGGACCACCACATCAAGACCCTGTCATGGCCAGCCCAATCTCCAGGCCTGAGTCCCATTGAAAATTCTCATTTGAAACTTGGAGGAAATGTCAGTAGCTCATATAATAGAACAACAATGTTAATTTACGGTAACTCAAACATAACTATTGATAGTAAAATCTGGAAAAACTGGTCAATTTGAAGTGGTGTGTGTTCATATTTTCCCAGTATCTTCCCATTTTCAAACATTGCTTAGACATTGCTAGACAGGAAGGATTATCATTGGCATTCCAAATGCAGGTGTGTTTTGCTTTTGTTTAATTAGGCTACATTCTTATGGTTTGTGGCAAAAATCACACATTAATCCCTTAAATGAATAACATCTACATCCGTGGCGTGCACAGACATTTTGGGGGGCAGGTGCTGAAGAGGGGGCTGGGGGGTGGTTGGAAGCTTGTGGACTTTCTGCTGCCTTACTAGGCTGTATGTTATATCGGGGCATTATTGTCACATGCTTTTGATTGTGAAGCATTTGCAGATTATCACGTCAACATGGACCACAGTACATTGTGACCAAAAAAAAAGCACTTTCAAAAGAGGCATTTTTTTGTCCAGTAGGGCAAAGGGGCAGGTACTTTAGCACCACCTTGTCCCTATCTGTGCACACCTACTGTATGATTTACATTTATCTTACATTGACTTGCAGGCGTACCAACATACAACTGACTTGCATTGCAGGGCCATTCACAATGAATAACATTTAGTAAAAGGGAAACTTAGCAAAAATGCATTGCATAATTATATAATTACTGTGCTTCAGACAGATTTATATGAGTGGCATCATAAACATTTAATGATCATCATAAAAGTAAACACTTCAATGAACTCTACCAGCCAATTTTGTATTCAGACTAGTTAAATTCAGATTGACGTGCAAAATGAGTTAAAATTAAATAGCATGCTACTGCCCTCTGCTGGACAATGCTATCTATTTCAAATGAGTGTTAAATGTAATCACAATGTTAATTGTGTAATTACAACCACATTACATGGTAATAACACCACAGTAAATAGTGTTAATTACTTGACATCAGGTCAAGCTATTGCGTAGTTTTTAAAGACCAAAAACAGCATGCAGGGAAGGATTGTGTGAGTTGTACGTACATAGGCCTACGTGTTGTTTATTTTCATCCACATAATCCAGCCTGTAAGCTCTCAGGAGTCAGGACCATTAGGTCCCATTAGTAGATCTACAAAAATCCTCGCAAAACACCAGTTTACCAGAATCAGTATGAGTTATCTATTAAGAATTACAGTATGTGTTCTCAGGAGCCTTAACAGTAAATTGCCAAATCACCTGAATTCACTTTGCTCTCTGGGAAATTCAATTATATTCACAGACAGGGCTACCAAAAGGATCAGGGACCAAATTGTCCAGACATTTAAAGTTTAATAACTACAGACTGGTGTACAATAACTACTGTATGCGCAAGCTCGATTTAGGGCTTTATTATGCATCATTAATAGAATAATGTTCAATGAACAGTGTGTGACCGGTGGTTATTTGTTTGTGGCAAGATCATGTCAGCCAACTCATGGTCATACAGTGAAGACACTCTTACACGTCATTTCTTTCTAAATGAATCACTGACCGATTGCATAAGAAAGTTGGTTCAATAATTTCGTAGTCTCCTTATAGGCTTACATTTAGGGTGGAGTTGAGGCCTTAATGTTTGTCTTCAACAAGACATTGACCCTGTAACATAGGGGTGACATACCAATACCACCGTGTCTGATGCAACAGCGTGTGTGAAGGCCTGCTAGGCGCCTGTGGCCTTGCATAATCAATTGGTTCTGATCAACTAGTATAGGCCTGTTTTATTATGCAATGCTGTCATGGATGTTTTGTGTAGGATGCCCTCAGCCTTTGAGCCAACACTGGCTAATAAAAAGAATACCATCCATAGTTTCTCCTCAAGTACATTGAATGACGACAGAGTATGATGATGTGCTATAAAAATTCTATTGATTGGTTGATTGAATATTTCTGGGTCCACCTCAGTCATTGAACAATCATCAGCGGTGTGTAGGTACCACATGGCCATGTCAGCATTGCAGGGTTGCCGGTTTTGAAAACAGTGTGCAGGGCCTCACATTCATTTTTCAACACAGCGGCTACTTTTTACTAGTCACAGTTGTACTGTATTGTCTGTATTTTTTTCTATACCAGAAAGGCAAAATGGTAATAATAATAATAACTTGGTTTTATATAGCGTCTTTCAAGGAACCCAAGGTCAAGGTAAGATAGATTCCTATATAAAAAAAGTCCAAGAATTAAGTTTGTCATTTCTTGACCTTCAATACAAACTGATTAGTGCCAAAGTGTGTGTGAATGTCCTCCGTTCTCTTGCTACCTCATCTAATAGGCGAGATGCCCCTGGGCAAGGAATTTGGTGAACTTCACAGTTATCATTTTAAGTCACAATGGAAAAATAGTGCTGGCTGAATGCTGTGATAGAAATCACGTCTACTGATGTTTCACGTCTACTGGGGTTTCCTTGTCAACATCCACCAAGTCAAAATGAAGAGCACTTGACTCACAGACTTCACATCACCATTTTCTTCAGAAAGATCCACAAAGTTGGATGAACCACCAAATGGGATAAAGGTACTGTACTGTTGCCCAACAGCCCACATTTGACTAGACGTTCTGTGTTAATACTGATGCGGATATTGGTTTGTTACAGCACACACTCTTTGGCATTCAAATTATTAAGACTGTTCATTTTATATTTGGGTTAGAAAAAATATCAAATGTTATTGTGCTCAAAAATACATTTGTCGCACTTAAAAAAAAAAAAAAAAAAAACTTCGGCCAACATTTTCATAAGTTTGGGAATTTATTAAAACGCATTCATAATTGACAAACAATCCACAAAACTGACAACAGGGTTCTGGACCATTCCTGAGTGTCTCATCATAACACATTTTCACGTCACACCCTCAACACAAGAAAATAAGACATCTGGAATGAACGTTGTCCCCTTCCCCGCCCACCCCCTCCAAAAATTAATCAAAAATTTTAAATTAAGTTACAACCGAGGGAAAACAGCAACATTAAAAACTCTGGTAGTAGACATTCGTGTTTGTAGGGTGTCCATGTTGAGAGAGAGACAAAAGTTTTTTTCTTTTTTAAAAAAAGGATCTGAAATTTACAAAGCATGTGTGAGCAATGTACAAGCTGCCAAGCTATCACGATACTCAAAAAGAAAAACCGAAGTGAAGAATGGCAATTAATACCGCCGGCCGAAAGCACCGCCTTGCATCCCGCTTCCTTGCATCATCTGATTGGGCCGATTTATGGTGCCGGACATCGATTGCGACGTTCCTCCTGTTTGCATGTATCCTCCACGGCTAAGGACAGGTGAGAGAGATGGAGAGAGAGAGAGACAAAGAGATGTTTCAAATAACCAGGTCATCTATTTAAGTGTGGAACAAGTACATTTTTTAAAAGGTGTGTACTGAAAATTCTGCGCATCTATACAAGCATGTTAAAATGTGGCCAAAACTGTTTATAAACAAAGTCAAAGGTTTGCTTCAGGCAAAAAGAAAGAAAGGAACCCCTAGCCAATTCCGCAATCTTTGGTGACATGTTAAGGAGTACTATATGATTATATGATGCATTATATGATGAGCTTTAGAGCCCCAGTTGAGAAATGCCTTGTTCACACCAACAGCGACCTACGCTAACTGAGCAACGGAAATAATTATTTCTCTATGGAGTGCACGCAACCAGAGCAAACTCGCCAGGACCTAAGCGAACTGAGCAAATTTCAACAATAGGCAACATTATGGTAATGAGCAATGACGCGGTTCGGCGAAAACCAATTAGAATGTTCATAACTCCGAATGTCCCAAGCTGTCAAGCCAGAGCCGTTATGTGATAAGCTAAATCAAAAATGTCAATGTCACGTCCAGAGCGAATTCAAGGCGATACTTCTTCTGCTACCTCCGCTACCAGGCAGCATACAGTAGGTCTCTCTTGGTGTGGACAAGGCAAAACACTACAACAGTAGAGAAGAGTTGACACGTGTGAGAAGGTATCTTACTTGGCCATTCCTCCTCTGCCCATGTGTGTCTGGCTTGGCATGCCTCGTTCTCCACCTGAAACACGGTCAACCATTGCAAAATTACACTCTTGCAAACCAAGTACAGTGGTCATGGTAACAAGAAACCAATTAGTCGTCATGGTGACAAGCTAACTGTAACATCGAACTGTTTAACACACCTTGCCAGCCTCGGTCCCCGTCGATTTTGCGTCCAGCCTCCCAATCTCGACCTTCTCGGCTAAAATATTCAAAAAGGTAAATGTCACTTCATGAGCAAACACTACAAGGCATTAATTATAGAATTGTATCCGCAGTATGGCAATATGCCAATATGCTTGCTGAATCTACCGAAAAGAATTGTTCTTTCATTACCCACAAGGGATGAAAATACAATATCTATCAGTTACTTGCAAAAATCCCCCTACTTCAGGGATGGGGAACCTGTCTCAAGGGCCCATTGGGGCAGTCTTATCTGGCCCCCGGCATAATTTTAATGTTATGCAGTTTCATGTTTTGTAAAGAAATCTTAGAAATTACATTTACAATACAATTCAACTCAGTTTTCAGGGGACCTAGTGAAGATGGGGTTTGTTGTCAAGGTGGTTGCCTTCAATATAAGCCTCAAGTGCAGGGGTTTCTGGTTTGCGTTTATTATACAGCCAGTGGAGTACTGTAAAATTTGAAGCGGCCCCTCGAATGACAAAGTTCCCCACTCCTGCCCTACTTGTAAGTAGCACAATGAACTACAGTGCCCCCTCTGGCTGGGTCACAAGGTGTGTGTGTGTGTGTGAATGTTTACCTTGCATTCATGCCGCCACCGCGCTTCTCGTATCCCCCGGCGCTGCCTCCACCTCCGCCGCCACCACCCCACGAGTCACGCGAGTCCCGGCTGTGTCTGTCACGCTCGGAGAAGTGCTGTTGAAAAGCAACGCTCAGGTTATTTACAAGTCTCTCCATTCATTCAAATCTCCTTACTTTAAAACTCAGCTGCCTGCCTTTCCCCCACAAAAAGCATGTGAAGGGATTAACTTAAATACATGTAAACAACATGGATAATGCATATATTGGTTGAGGAAAACAAAAACAAAAAAACCTGGTCAATAACTTCCTACCTGTCCATCTCTAGCACCCACCATGTTTCGGGGATTGTTGTCCCTCCTAGATAAAAAGAGAGAGAGAGAGAGAGAGAGAGAGAGAGAGAGAGAGAGAGAGAGAGAGAGAGAGAGAGAGAGAGAGAGAGAGAGAGAGAGAGAGAGAGAGAGAGAGAGAGAGAGAGAGAGAGAGACACATGAAGAGGGGAGGGGAGGGAAAGAGAAAGGGAGAGTTATCAATCAATCAAGGTAATCTTATGTGAAAGTGTGAGGGCCTCAGCCTGTGATTGTCTTATCCTCATGTAGGCCATTTAGTGTACCTGTCCATCATCACGTCGTCTTGGTAGCGTCCGCTGCCGCCGCCACGCTGCTCGCGGTGGTCAAAGTCCTGGTAGCGCTCCTGTCGGTTGAAGTCCGAGCCCCGGTAGCGGCCGTCGTCCATCGCCATGCGCTTCTCAGGCCACTCGTCCTTCCTGGAAGGCATCCTGGTTACAGCAACAACGGTAAACAATGTCAAGCACCACCACCACCACCACCACCACCACCACCACCACCACCACCACCACCACCAGCAAGCCAGCCACCCAGTGCACAACACTACTACTGATTACTCAACTCAACTGTGCGCTAAAACCTCTGCAATGATCCAAAATGCGGCGGCACGGTTGATATTCAATCAACCCAAAAGGACCCATGTTACTCCTCTATTTATTGAGTTGCACTGGCTACCGATCGCCGACCGGATCAAGCACAAGGCACTGACCCTTGCCTACAAAACCATCACAGGAACGGCCCCAGCGTATCTGAAGGACCTACTAACGCCTTATAGACGGGGAGGAACGGTAGCCTACCATGCACCCCCCCCACAACAAAACGCCATATGATTTTTTTTGATCGTCAAGATGTCCTGAATAAGAATTTGAGTGGTAACAGTAATATAACTCACTCCCACTATACTTTTTCACATCATATTGTATATGACCCCAGAATGCTCAATGCATTCTAGTAGTACACTGCCAAGTCCTCTAGAGCCATGATTCAGTTGGTTATCATAGCTTATGATATACCATATGAAAGCTTGGAGTCTGCAGTATACATATATAAAACTGTATTTAGTGTAGCTTTTTGCATAGCAACGGTTGCTAGGCAAAGCATCTTCCTTAGCAACCAATATCAGTGACACAGTTCCTCTGTGATTACATTGCGCTATGATGTCTGGATCTAGACCACTTTTCCAAGGTTCAACATGACTTGTTTAAACCTCCAAGATGTCCTTAATAAGAATTTGAGTGGTAACAGTAATATAACTCATTCCTACTATACTCTTCTACATCATATTGTATATGACTCCAGTACGCTCTACACGTTTTAGTTCTATGTAGTAGTAAACTGCCAAGGCCTCTACAGTCATTTTGCAGTTGGTTATCATAGCTTGTTATGTACCATATGAAAGCTTGGAGTGTGTAGTTTATGAATATTACATATGTACTGTATAGTGTAGGCCTATCTATGACATTTTGGAAGATATACTTGGTTTATGATATGATGTCTGAGAGCTCTGATTTTTTTCGATTCTTTAAGTGACTCCCTTCCACAATGTTAGCCAATTATGATATATATTCAAATATTGTAGTTTTTTAATTATTTAAAGGGTTTTGAGAATTAATTAGCGCATCATAATTAGGAATGGGATTTATCCGCCCTCCAAAACTGCTTTGAAATAACTGACTGTGATATTTTTAAACAAGTTGCCACCAACAACAGAGTATAAAGACACAGTCACATCCTACATCACCAAATGCATAGACGAAGTCACAGACACAAAACAATAACCACTCGAGCCAACCAGAAGCCATGGCTGACAGGGGACGTCCACAGGCTGCTGAGGGCAAGAGACATAGCCTTCAGAGCTGGGGATAAAGCGGGCCTGAAAACAGCTACGGCCAACTTGTCACAAGGCATTAGAAAGGCAAAACAAGAATACACACAAGCAAAGATGCACGGAGCCTATGCAAGAACATCCAAGCTATCACTGGCTACAAGCCATCACCTCGGAGCTGCAAAAGCAACACATCCCTGCTGAACGACCTCAACAGCTTTTTCACACACTTCGAGGAACAAAACAAGACCCACCCACAGAATACCTGTGTCTACCTGTTGATAGCATGAAGAGGGCTCTCAGGATCAACCCACACAAAGCAACAGCCCCAGACAACATCCCTGGACGGATGCTGAAAGACTGTGCTGAGGAACTAAAGCATGTCTCCACTGACATCTTCAACACCTCACTACAACAAGCCATTGTCCCCTCCTGCTTCAAAGCCGCCACCATCATATCGGTACCAAAGAAGTCATCTCCATCCTGCTTCAACGATTGACTTCAGCTCAGCATTCAATACCATCATACCCCAACAGCTGATATGCGAACTGGACAATATGGGCCTCAGCACCTCCCTCTGCAACTGGCTGCTAAACGTCCTGTGCCAGAGACCACAAGCAGTGCATGTTGGCAACAACACTTCGGACACCATCACGCTGAGCACAGGAGCTCCACTAGGGTGTGTGCTAAGCCCTTTACTCTTCACCCTGCTCACACACGACTGCAAAATATCCCACAGCACCAACCACCTGGTGAAGTTTGCAGATGACACAACCCTGACGGGTCTCATCACCAACGTCGACGAGAAACACTACAGGACAGAGGTGGACCACCTAGCCAAGTGGTGCAGTGACAACAACCTCCTACTGAATGTCAGCAAGACAAAGGAGATTGTTGTCAACTTCCAGAATGGTCACCACCAACTCCTGCCACTGACCATCGATGGTGCTGCTATGGAGAGGGTGAGCAGCACAAAATTCCTTGAAGTGCACATCAGCGAGGACCTCTCTTGAACCACCAACACTGCATCACTGGCCAAGAAAGCCCAGTAACACCTCTACTTCCTGCGTAAACTGAGGCATGCCAGTGCCCCACCAGCCATAATGACCACCTTCTACAGAGGAACCATTGAGAGCATCATCACCAGCTGCATCACTGTAAAGTGCTCTGTGATGGTAGCAGTGAGAGTGACATTGAAAGTGATTGGTCAAGCACAGACAGTGACAGTAGCAGTAAATGAACTTTCCGCCTTGAACTATACCTTTCCCCAAATGTTCAATAAACTTTATTTATGATTCAACTGGTTTCCTTCTATTGGGGTCTTGTGGTCTTGTGCACCAACTTGCATGGACTGTGACAGTGACGCAGACCGTACAGATTGCAACATTGTCAATAGTTCAAGTAGTTAGTGCTTACATCACATTAGGGTTTGGACTTTTCCAAATTGTTAATGTATTTCCTTTTAAGGTCTTTACATATGTAGGAATTGGCCATTTAAAGAATCAAGGGAAAAAACCCAGAGCTCTCAGACATACCACTAAACCAAGTATATTTTCCCAAATGTTATAAGTACACCAAAAATATGTCAATTTTCATAAACTACACACTCCAATGTTTCATATTGTATATAACAAACTATGATAACCAACTGCAAAATGGCTGTAGAGGCCTTGGCAGTTTACTACTACATAGAACTAAAACGTATAGAGCGTACTGGGGTCATATACAATATGATGTACAAGAGTATAGTAGGAATGAGTTATATTACTGTTACCACTCAAATTCTTATTAAGGACATCTTGGAGGTTCAAACAAGTCATGTTGAACCTTGGAAAAGTGGTCTAGATCCAGACATCATAGCGCAATGTAATCACAGAGGAACGTGTCACTGATGTTGGTTGCTAAGGAAGATGCTTTGCCTAGCAACCGTTGCTATGCAAAAAGCTACACCAAATACAGTTTAATATATGTATACTGCAGACTCCAAGCTTTCATATGGTATATCATAAGCTATGATAACCAACTGAATCATGGCTCTAGAGGACTTGGCAGTGTACTACTAGAATGCATTGAGCATTCTGGGGTCATATACAATATGATGTGAAAAAGTATAGTGGGAGTGAGTTATATTACTGTTACCACTCAAATTCTTATTCAGGACATCTTGACGATCAAAAAAAATCATATGGCGTTTTGTTGTGGGGGGGGTGCATGGTAGGCTACCGTTCCTCCCCGACTATTATGTTACTGGAAGAGAACTGCGCTCATCCAGCACAAGTCGTCTGGCTCTGCCATCCAGTCGCTCTGGGTAATCCCAGTCAAGATTGTTCTCCGTTGTTGTACCCAAATGGTGGAACGGTCTCCCAGAGGCAGCAAGACTAAGCACATCTATTGCAGCCTTCAAGAAACAAGTAAAGACCTTCCTCTTTCGAGAGTATCTACTAGACTAATGCTTGAGCTGGCCTAGCCCCAGGGCAGACTCTTGACATGATGTCTAGTTAAGTTTGTGTGTGTGTGTGTGTGTGAGTGTATGCGTTTACTCGTTATTTACTGTTTTTTTTTTTTTTTTTTTAAACAAAGTGCACAGGAAATATACAGAACATCAAGTGCAGTTGCAAAGAGGGGTTCTCTTTGCAACTGCACTTGATGTTCTGTATATTTCCTGTGCACTTTGTATTTGCTTGTGATGTTGGCTTGATTATGTCCTCTTTTGAAAGTTGCTTTGGTTATAAAGCGTCTGCCAAATGCAATGTAATGTAATGTAACTCCACAAGTAATCACTCTTCATCATGCTAGAAATTAGAAAAACACTACAGCAAATCGTTCACTCACAAAAGTGTGTGAAGACTTGCAATACGGAAAACTTAGCTCCCGGTTGCAGCCAGCATTTGTATGCGTTATCGCAGCCGGTCTACAAACAGCCTCCCCACTTGCTATTCGATCCATGCCTGCAGTTCGCCAAGGGGGCGCTGTCGAGCGAGCGCAGCCCATTCATTCTGAATGGAGTCTGCGCTCCTACGTTGACGCAGATTGCAGTATCATCCGGAAAAGTCGCGAGTGAACTCTCTCGTCATATCCGTAGAACCTCTCTGACATTACCTAGCCGTGCTCCTCACCTGCTGTCCATGCCTCCTCCGTCGTAGGGCCTCTTCATGGGCCGGCGGTCCTGCTCAAAGCGCAGCTGCTCCTGCTGCCGCCTCAGCTCCTCTCGTTCGCGGTGGATGCGCTCCTGCTCGCGCCGCCTCTCGTACTCCACGCGGAGCCGCTCGCGCTCCAGGAACTCGCGCTCCATGCGGTCGGCGTCCAGCCGCTGCTTCTCCACCTCCAGCCAGTTACGCTTCCGCATCAGGCGCTCCCGCTCCTCGCGCTCGCGGAACAGCCGGATGCGCTCGCGCTCCGTGCGGCCGTCACGGTCTCCTCGGTCACGATCGCTGGGAGAGAATGGAGGGGTGGATGGGTTATGAGGTTACAGTTTAAACAAAGCTGATGATTCCATTCAAGGCAAGAGTGGATTTTGGCTCATAATTACAATGTAAAAATACAAATTATCTTTATGCCTGAGAATTACTTGACAGTAAATTATCGCAATTGGTGTGCTTGAAGGTGGGCATATGTGCAAGGCAGTTTTTTAGGTTAATCAATTTAAACTGAAACCCAAATATCCCAACTTTTTGTGAACCCTGAATATGTTGTATAGACTTCAACTTATTGGGGGGGGCACTGTGGCGCAGCGCGCTAAGCCCCCCACATTTGGGCTTGCATGCCCAAGGGTTTCACCCAGGGTTCGAGTCCGGCCTGGGTCATTTGCTGTCCCTACCCAGTCTTTCTCTCCGCATTCGCTTCCTGTCGTTCTCCACTGTCCTGTCTGAAATAAAGCCGAAAAAGCCCATAAAAATACATACAAAAATTAAGACTTAAACTTTTTTCCGCACACCTCAGCTGGCAGGTGCATCGGAGATGGCCCATGGGTCACTCACTTGATAATTAGCAACAACTCCCGCACACTAACCATTTTGCCGTTTTCTTTCATACACGACATTGCGGTCCTAGACCTTCATAAGGTTAAGACTTGTACACTTGAAAAAAAACAAAAAAACTCAACAACTCAAAAGGTCAGTGCTGCGTCTGCCGTGGTTGATCAGTACTGCGTCTGCCGTGCGCTCCCTTATTATAGATCAGTAGCTCCTTCAACTTTTTAAGTCACATTGGATGGCAGAGTAATTTAATAGGTCCTGTAGATTCCACAGGGGCTTTTATTGGACTGTTGGACTGTAAAGGCTTCCATCTGTTCACAACTTTCTTTTTTGGGGGTGAGTGACACTATATGTTGACCTTTGAGCCTTGAAGTTGACCGCTGCTGGGGGCGGCCATATGTATTGCTCATGCTATATACCCAGAGTGCCATCGGCACTCCCACCTTCCTCTTCTCCCTCTCCATATGTAATACGCAAGACTCTGGTATGATGCGTATGGGTGTACCCTACATAACCCTGTGCTAATGTACTTATACTAAATAAAATATATAAATAATGATAAAAAAGGAACCCTACTTAACATCTGCTCTTGTTGTTTTGTACATTTCCTGTGCACTTTGTATCTGCTACTGATGTTGGCTATGATCATGTCCTCGATTTTAAGTCTGTTTTAGTTTAAAAGTGTCTGCCAAATGCAATGTAATGTGATGCGCCTGCTACATACCCAGAGTGGCGTCGGCGCTCCACCTCTCTCATCTCCCTCTCGCGCTGCCTCTGGCGCTCCCGCTCACGCTGCTCTTTGATCTGGTCAAAGGAAAGGATGTCCTTGCGGTCCTTGCTGGTCGACTTCCTGTCTCGGCTCTTGGTGCTCTGGAAGGAGGGAAGCGTGGTGTGGAATAACCGTGAGACAACGTCTGCATAACTTCTAACAGTAGTGTCCATCTGTTTATTTTAAGTCAACTTTGAAGACGGATATTAAGCCAACTTCGAGGATAGGGCCATGGTGAATGAAGGAGTCAACAGGAACAGGAGTCAACATCTGCATAATGGGCATTTCTCAAAGTCTAGAGTGCGTCCTTCGAAGTGCATCAGCCTTCGTGATCATGCCCAATGATTGGATAGTCTTTGGTAAACTCTGCTGGGTATCCAATCACTGGGCGTGAGTAGTTAGGCTGACACACTTCCAAGGCTCATAAACTAGACTTTGGGAAATGCCCAATGTCTCACAAAGTTTCTAACCGTAGGTTCCATCCGTTTATGTTGAGTCAACTTTGAAAACGCATATCAAGCCATCTATAAAATTAGAAATTAGGAATGCTCAAGCCATCTTGGAAGATAGAAATTAGGCATGCTTGAGTCATGTGTGAAGATTTGTGAGTGTGCAAGGACGACACGTACCCTCTCTTTGTCCTTAGTCTTGACGCTGATGACCGGCTCTCCTTTGGACTTGTCCATCACGACCGTCCTTTCATCCCGCCCTGCCGCCAAGGAGCAGAACAAATGTTAGACGTGTACAAAACAAGGTCGCCACGCCTCACAATCTTTACAGGAGCAACATAATAGAACTTTCACTTTTTTGGTCTTTTTGACTCCATTCATGATAGTACAGTGTAGATGGTGACAGGAAGCGAGTTGGGGAGAGAGAGAAGGGGAAGGGTTGACAAAGGACCCGGGCCGGGAATCGAACCCGGATCGGCCGCATAGCAAGCGTGTGCCCTACCCAGGGTGTCTACAGGTTTGACCAAGTCAAAATTAAGACATTTTAAGACTTTTCAATACCATTTTCCAAATAAAATTAAGACAAACTCGCGGCGTTTACAGATTTTAGCAAGTCAAAATTAAGAAATTTTAAGACTTTTCAATACCATTTTCCAAATGATATTAGGACCAACTCGCAAGATCATACACAGGTTCAAATGAAGCACAAAAACCAATTGGTTATTTACATTAATGTAGCCGTATGAAAACACAAAACTATACACAATGAAACTTAACACTAAATAAAGTTCTAAATTACACTACATGGCTACAATTCCCGATTTCCGTCACGAGGTTCATCACATGGCTGAAATAATTATTCCTCCACAATTAAGCTCCACAAATTTAAGACATTTGGGTTGAAAATTTAAGACAAAATAAGACTTTTCAAGGCCTTATTTGGCGAAAATGAAATTTAAGACTTTTTAAGACTTTTTAAGGACCCGCGGCCACCCTGATATGCGCCACCGTAGGGCCAACATAATAGAACTTTCTCTCATTTCATAATGCATTACTGTTACATGAATTCCATTAAACCATATGCTGCATCACTGCCATTTATGAAATGACAACACCAACCTTTTCCATCTTTGCCTTCCTCAGTTCCTTCAGGTTTCTCTTCTTTGATGTCAGTTCTTCAAAAGCAATACAAGAAAACCCATGAGCAACATATTGGAAATTCACAAAAAAAGCAAGACAAACAAACAAACAAACAAAAAAGGGGAGGAAGAAATACTGACTTTTCGGTCTTGGAGTCTGAAGAATGACGGCGGTCACTGCCGGACTTCTTTGCCTCGTTTTTATCAGCAGGTTTCTTACCAGCCGGCTCATTCTTTGCCTGCCAGATAAATACAAGACGCATCATTAATAGGTGCAAATTCCCCAAGACATTTCTATTCTTTGGAGTCATAGGTTTTGCAATAATTACACATGTTCAGGAAAGCTGCAGTTATGAAGAGTCAAAAGACTCTTCTTCATACTACCAACTGACGGCAACAAAAACAGGGTTCTAAATTAAGACCAGCTAACTGACCAAATGCAAAAAAATGTTTAGTATGGATGGTAGAAAAGACCAACTTACAAGCCACTTTGACCGACCCATTAGTGAGTGTATGTTTGGATAATACGCAATATTAACATTTACAAGCCATTTTGGCTGGTGATATAATTTGGAGCCCTGAACACAAATAACGAAACTGTAAACAGTGTATGTTTTCGAGCTCAATTCATGGCCTCTTTCAGTGTTTCCCATACATTGAGGAAACTATGGCGGCCCGCCATAGTTTAAATTTGGCCGCCATAGTTTACGAAAATGTAAAAAAAAAAAAAAAAAAAAAATTATTAATTTTTTTTTTTTTTTAACTTGTTTTTTTTATTTTTTAAACGATATCCGTTTTTGTTAAAAACGATTTGAATTACGATTTTGAATTTCCTTCGCATTTTCCTCCTGGAGTAATACATCCTATAGACTCTGTATTGGTTAGATAAGTAGTCCCACGGTAACACAGAATGAGGGGAAAGCATTAGGAAGTGACCGTAAGGGTATTACAGTTGATTCATGTGTGCACACGTGTAACATCGGGTGAGTAACAGAACATGTGCGCAACGATGCGTTATGACACGCCGATATGCGAGGATCTTCGTCCAAATCGCTAGTCTCATGCATCATCGCTAACTGCGTTTACATCGTGCCGCGTGTAAGGGAAATGTTAGTTGTTGACATGTATGGAATTCACTTCAATTTGTGCTGTTTATTGCTTCAGTTGTGGACAAAACGATTGGCCAAACTCACAATAGAAAGCCTTTGCTGTGCTACTGTCCCAGAGAGCTGAAAAAAAAAACCCTTCATAGAAGAAGTCACTCTTAACAGGGGTGTTTGTTAACCAATCCAATGAGTTCTCTCATTGCTCTCTTGCTCTCTCTCTCTCTCTCTCTCTCTCTCTCTCTCTCTCTCTCTCTCTCTCTCTCTCTCTCTCTCTCTCTCAGTAGCCTACTATTTACCCATTACAAATGGTGAATTTCTGAGCCCTTTTTATAATTTGTAGCCTATACCACTGAAGGCATGATAATGCTTCATCATATTTTAGAAATAGGGCCTATGTGCCTTATATTCCAAATGTTTATCATTTTGAAATTGTTTCAGTTGTTTATGACTTGTGTATGACTGAAATTATCTCTGCATACTATCAGTGCTGCTTTGCTTTGTAAAGATAGGCTATTCAACACACTTTAAAAACACACTGAAAAGATACGGCCATAGTAGCCTACTAAAAACATTTTGTTCATAATAATGGTGATTAATAAATGGTGGTCTTAAATTTTCATACTGACATCCTTAATTTGACTTGGTAGATCACGGCAGACCATCAACTTCAAAAGTAGATCTTGGTTAAAAAAAAAGGTTGGGCACCCCTGCTATAGAGAGAACCACAAGTGCTTGAAAGACAGGGATCAAAAGCCTAGTCAAGTTGTTGTAGTTTACTTGGGGTTTGGGAGCAATATAAAAAAAACCTTCAGAGAAGGGACAGTTGGGATGAGTACATGAGTTTACTAACACTCCCTAGGCTTTGTTTTACAGTTGTAATGAGTTTGGTGACAGACCTTCATTGACACAGCAGAGGAGACATCGGGCTGCATATAGAAATTAATGTGTAATGAATGTGAATATAGACATAAATGTGTAATATGTTGTTCAGCCCTTTTAATGGGAGGAATTTGGAAAAAAACGGCCCTGTGACCAGCACCCCTCATGTAGAATGTGTACGCCTACAGATACGTGTGGGGGAAAAGGCATAGCCTATCCTCTAAGACCCTTTTTATCTATGCGTTAACAATTTCACAGTGCTCTTAAATTCTTATCTCTGCTCCTATTTTGTTTTATTGTTTCCCAGACCCCTGCATGAGGGACGAATGAAACTTTGTTGTAAACAGAAATTATTCACTGTACTGCATTTTTTGACAATGACAATGTACTACTATTATACAAGTCATGGGTAAAATGTTATGTAGCCTTATTTCTCAAAATATAAATGGCTGAAATATAGGCCCAGGCCTACAGTTTCTCCATGCGCCAATGTCATACTGTAGTCATTGTTTTGCCGTTTTGCATTTACGCTGCAAGAATACAACCCGCACCCCCCCCCCAAAAAAAAAAGGCCCGTGTGAGAAGACCCAACCCCACCCCCCCCCCCCCCCCCTCACCCGGACAAAAATAAACCCCGGCTGCCCCCATAGTTTCCAAAATTTCTGTGGGAAACACTGTCTTTGCAAAGGCGCTGGAAGGTGTGTAGTGCAGCACTCACTCTCTCCACAGAGATCATCCTGCCGTGCAGCTCAGTGCGGTGCAGGTGGCTGATGCACTTGGTGGCCTCGTCTGTGGAGCTCATGGTGACGAAGCCGTAGCAGCGAGCCCCAGGACTCTTAGCATTGGTCACCACTTTAGCACCCACAACCTGGACATGTGAGACAGCAGAGAAAAAAAAACAGTCAGGGAGAGAAACATAAGACAGAATAGATCATTCATTGTCGTATGATTTAACCCGTTTTAGCCTGAAGCAGCGCATACGCCGATTGACCTTTGGCACCTGGAGAGACATACGCTGCATTCAGGCTCTTATAATTTGAGGTTTTTTTTTGTTAATTCAACATGTGGGTATGTTAGAGCTGAATGAACATACTCTAATTAAAGACGAGGGTAGCTTTTGAATGCAACTTATTTCATGTTTTTATTCGCTTCAGAGGCTGTGATATTTAGGTTTGAATAGTTAGAGGGTACCTTTTCCCAAAAAGGGCTTAGGCATTCAGCTGGTGTGTTTTGCAGGTACGGCTAAAATGGGTTAATAGTACTTTAAAAAGGTGTGCAAACGGCTTATACATGCTGAAATGCAAATCGGAGTACCGCCAAACCTCTATCTAAGCATCAGGTTAAGATCAAGGCCAACACTCAGAAGAAATAACTTTGTAAAAAATTAACCTAATCCTGACAATTGTTTCATTTGACCGGTTAATGTCACCGTGTTCAGTTGCAGCACATCACCTGACATTTACCCACCTTGCCATATTTGCTGAACAGGTTCTTCAGATCAGTCGCTCTGGTAGTAGAGGAGAGGCCGCTGACCCATAGGTTTCTCCCACTACCTGCCGGGGCTGACCAACCACACACACAGATACACACAATGACACAAGGGCACTTTACCACCTAAAATACCACTGTAGGTTCTTGAGGGGGAGTCTGTGAGTGTGCAGATCAACTAACGTTCAAAAGTTTGTGGTCACCCATTTAGAACCCAGACACACAAAACTCAAAAAAAAAAAAAAAACATTCATTATTATCTCTTGCTATCCACCACAGACCTGCCACTGTTTCCCCTTTTGTTAGTCAAGGCGGTGGGGGTTACTATTTTTTTTTGGCTAAGCAACTTTAGAAATTACATTCACAACATGAAATCTTTGTCTTTTCAGTGAACCTAGTCAAGGTGGTGGGTGTTTCTTGTCAAGGTGGCCACCCTAAAAATTAAGTGCTGGGGGAAACCTTGGCTAGACATAGAATCAATAATAATTATGACTGGCATTGGCAATATTTATATTTAGCAATGCCCAAAGTATACAAAGCCACAGGTAGTGCTGGGCAATATGGAAAAATTATGCATCACGATATGGATTACTTTATATGACGATAACAATATTATTTACCTCACAACTGCATATGCTTTCAGTTATTGTCTTATTTCCTCTTTAACGTGTCGCATCACAAAACCATGTCTTTTTATCTTTTTATAGTTATATGAACTTACGACTTGCATAGTGCATCAGTGACGACACAAAATGCTACTAAATTATATCAAATTGTAGATTAGCTGTAATAATGGATTAAGTTTGTTCATCACGATAGAAACGATAGAAGAGAAAGGGCTGAGGGCAACACTGAGGGTAAAGGGGAGGAAAAACCTACAAACCTTTTTCATCCTTAGACTCTGGCTTGCTAGCTTTTTCATCATCAGAACTAAAGACAGAAAAAGACATTTTATGAATAAACAGGCACATCTGAACGTCAGATCCTCAAAACTCATACCCACCTTTGCAAAGACATACATGTACAGCAAAAACTACAGTACGGTTCACTTGTAGGATTTAACAATGGTGGACAGGCAAGTTGACTTAACAGAGCCTCTCAAATGGGCTTAGGGAATCCAAGGAAATTCGCAATGCATTACTTTAGGGAAGGGGAGTGTGGGCAAAGGACATGAGGGGAGTGTGACAACAAAAATGAGGACTTTTGAGACGGAAATGCGCAGACCAACTAACATCTCCCAAGAACACCAAAAAAAGGAGAGAAAACAAAAAACGATTTAACAAAAGGAACCGATGTAACAGACAAAGCGATTTTTTTGTTTGTTCTAGTAGACATAAAACAACAAACCTCTTTTTTTGTTCATCACCCTCAACAGAAGAGGACCCTTTCGTTGCCTCAGCAGCAGTCTCTTCTGTCTTCACGCTCTCTTTCTCAGTCTCGGCTTTAGAGCCTGTATCAGTGTCAACAGTGGCCTCATTGTCGTTTGAACCTGTCTCAACAGCAGCACTAGGCTGAGTGCTTTCAGTTTCTGTTTGAGCGTCCATGTCTTCTTCTTGGCTACCAGGCTGCTCGTCCTTGGCTTGCGATTCGGGTTGGTTTGACTCCGCGGCGGTGGCCGCGTCCTTTTCGAGATCGTGAGAGGCTGTGGCGCTTTCTTGCTCCGCATCCACGGCTTCGTCCTCTCGACTGAGGTCACACGCATTGTCTTCGTCGGCAGCGGTGTTCCCACTGTCCTCCTCTTCAGCTGGCAGTTCTTCTTTAAGGAGCTCTGACTTACAAGACCCGGCTACTTTCTCATTTTCTACGGGATGTAACAGGAATAGAATGGCACAGAGTTTAATTACTTCTGACACACAGCAATGGTTAACGAGGAAGTGGCAAGGCTGGAATGGAACAGCTAGTACTTGCTTTTCTCCCTGGACTGTTGATATAAATATCTCAAAATGCATTTCTCACACCTTTTTTTATGAAGAGACTGGAAAAGCCAAAGGAAAACAGAAGTTAATCAAACTAACTCTCTGACATGGTCATCCTAAGACAGTTCACCTGGTCCAAGAAAGAGATGGCGAGACAAGCCGCAAGACAGCACCAGTGCAGCGGAATGAGACGAGTTGAGATGAAGTCTTCATATCGTTTCAAACTTGAGTCCATGAGTCCATGACATGATGGAGCTTTTGCAATGTCTTTACTGACAGAGAAGATCTGTTTTTTGTTCCTGTCCATGATGTTTAAAAGCAAGGAGTCCATTTTTTTTATCATCAATTGCGAATGTATAAACAGTGTCCGAATAAGGAGTTGATCATTTTTTTTCTCTCCATTGCGTCTTCCACTTGGTTGGCATCCACATCTTCGACTTCGCATCTTCCTGCGGGAACCTAGAAACCCTACACTGCACTGCACCTACAACAACCAGCTGCCCTCTGACTCAAGATAACTAGCTCAACTAGACCGCCAATTGCTGGTCACGAGCATGCCTTTACTAAAATGGGATTGTCACAACAACCAGACAATAAAAATGCCAAAGAAATGTGTCCAGAAACCAGACACGGAGTCAGTTCCTCGCTGATATGGTCATGCTCAAATCCAGCAATTCACTTTGTATTTCCAGTCTCTTGTCTAAAGAGGTCCTAGCCCATCACACTACAGGTTTTGGGGAGCAACTGCAACAAAAGGACTTGCTAGCAGCAGGAAAAGCCTGCATTCACAAACATCCATAAGCCTTTACACAGTACCTATGTCTTCTTGTACATCTTCTTGCTCCTGGTCATCCTCCTGAGAAAAGTGAAGGGGGAAAAAATAAATGGAGAAAAGAGTTACACATACGACTACATTCATCATGTCAGTATATCCTCCTCTGATCATAAATGAATAACGATATATTAATATACGTTCAGACCAAAAGCAATGCGGCACGCCATTACTTGTCTACAACACTGAATTAACATCAACTGGCCAAATGCTGGTGAAAAATCACTTTTCCCCCAGTCAAAGTGGCTAGTAAGCTGAATGTTGCTTTTAAGATTTAACATCTACTAGCCAAATTGGCTAGTGATGAAAGTTAATTAATTCATTTATTTTCTCTATAAAGAGTATGGCGTGCTCCTGCGAGAACCATTCACCAATGTCCCTATGTTAATTTTGGGCCTGAATGTTGAATTAATTATTAGGTATTGTTACACGTGCCTGTTTGATAATCTCTGCGCTTTCCTCTTCAGCAGCCTCCTCTTCTTTGGCATCTGGCTCCTGAGGGCAGATGTAATTAGCCAAGTTATGGCAGGGTCATTTACAACAACGGCTTGTTTTGCAATGTTGACAAACGTCAAACTGTACAATCTCAAATCTTTTATTATGGCTAGGCTCTTGCAGACTGTGTGAATCAAAAGATGACTTCAATGAAAGAGATTGGTCCTGAGGCACTCTATCGTTAGTTCAACAGCAGAGTGGCCTTGGGATACTGCTTTCATTGACCTCCCTTGACGAGCACCTACCATAGACATTGTTCTTAAACCCACTGCACCAATTCCCCATCTCATTACAATAAAAGATATGTAATTCAATCTGTTCCACTGACATCGTATTCCACAAATAAGAAGAACATTAACACTGCGATTCTACATCAAAATGCTGCAAAAACAAATCTGTCACCATCTCATTGCATGCAAAATACAGATGCTGGGGGAAAACCTCCTGACCCACCTCATCATCCACTGGAGCCAGGAGGGCGTCATCAAGTTCTTCATCGTTCCCGTTTTCATCCTTCATATCTTCTTCGTCTTCGTTTCCTGGCCCATTATTGTCTATGTCTGCCTCATCCAGCACATTCATGTCCATCATGTCCATATCTTGGAGACTATCCATATTTCCCTCAGGGTCATCCTGGAAGAAAAATAGTATATCATTAAATAACTTCCCAATGGAGGAGGTTCCATTGTTAAACTGAAACACTCAGCTTGGGCATACCATCATCTGCGAGTTCATTCATACACACCTGCCCATCTCCTGAGTCCTCTTCAATGGTGCAATCTTCTTGCTCATCATTCTCCAGTGATTTACCTGCAGGCAAAAAGGCAATACAAAAATTCTCCACTTAAACATTCACCAGCGACTGTTTTGTATTGACTTTTTGTTGTCCTGCAGATGTTTGGGCAGCTGCCCCTGCAGCTGCTCACTCACCTTTAGCTGCTCGTTTTGTTTTCTTCTGCGACCCATCCAGAGGTACTTCAAGCTCATCAGGATTGCCGCCTTCCTCTTCAATGGCCTATCGCACAACATACGTGTATGCGATTTAGCTCGATTGACATTTCAACAATAAAACAGATATGGTATGGTACAACTGTTGCCTGTGCGAAATCTGCAAAACAATCCAGTTCGGCAGCATGTGTAGTGTAGAGCTAGTTTAGGCCTAATAGCTACACCGACACCGCCGTTCGGGAACACATCCCGAGCTAGCTGTGGGGGATGGCCTCCAAATTGCAAGCTAGCATTACATAATCTGACACTACCATAAGGGTACTTATTAGTTTACGCTTAAAATATGCTGTATGGCCTATTGAACGACAGCGCAATCGTTGCAGTCTGCGAAATGAAATAAGATCAGTGGTCTAAGTGAGTTGCAATAACATGATGCTACGACTCAGTAAAGTCTTCCAACGATTAGCTAAATGCCAACAGCTAAATGAAGCTAAAGCAATTCACCGAAACTGTTTTGAAACCCACCATGTGCTAGCTATCGCTAGCATGCTAGTGAGGGGACTTGTTGACATGGCTGTCTCTCCCACTTGATTTGGAATCAAAATCCATTATTATTTAGGTCTTGTTTCCGTCAACACAAAGGCATCTTTTACACCTCTATAAAGCAAATGTACCTTCTTGAGTCTCTCGATAAGCACGCTCTTGATGCCGCTCACATCCAGGCTTCGCCTCTTCAACTCTGCTTTCAGGTCAATAACTCGGAGCTCGGACAGCTTCCGAACGCCAGTTATCTCCGCCATCTCACCGGCTCCCGAATCGACTGTCGCAGAATTTTCAGACATGCTTGAAAATTACTCGGACAGTAACGTTTATTTCCTACACACGCCACCGCAAGTCTAAATTTACACACGAAATCACACGATGAGAATACAAGATGGCGTTTGAACACTGTTGCAAATGCGCAGGATGAGCTTTATGCGCATGCGTTGAAATAAAAATCCGCGGATACGAACATTACGTTCTAGAACAGGCACACACCGCCACCTTCAGGTAACTTGACTGGAAATTAATGTCTTTTACAGTGAGTGTGACACAAATACAAGCCAGAACCACACATTTGCAATATATATTTTATTACTGAGTACCATTCTTGTAAAAATGTAACAAACTACATTTAAAATACTCCAGACATTATATTCATATACCAGTGTGCACTGTATCATCTTAAACAAAGTAATTCTATTCTTGTACAAAAATATAGCATGTGCGGTGCAATATGTAAAAACTAAGTTAGTCTGCGCATCTGCACTACACTAGTAGGAATGGAAATCAGGCATATTGCTAAAACGATATGAAAGATCATCCCCTCGAGTGCACGGCAGGCTTTTTCCTGCGGACAACGTCTGAAATTCATCCGTGTCCAGATTCTCTTCTGGCAAATTGACTCCAGTGGTGGGTGAGACCTCCGACATGGTGTCCCCTGACCCTGGTTGCGAGTAGTTAGTCCAGCATGTGGTGGTGGCTGAGGTGCTAGCTGAGGAGAACATCCCCTCTGTCAGGCTTGACGAGTTGAAATCGAAGGAGGATGACGATGATGAGGAAGAACAGGAGGCGGGTGCTGCGCGCGGCTCGTGGAGATTGAGCTTGGACACCAGAGGTTTGCCTATGGTGACTGTTTGCCTCTCCTGAAGCTCCTCTTCCAGATTTGAGTATTGGTAGTGAAGACAGACTGTGAAGGTCAGGTCTTTCTGTAGAGTAGAGTAGAGTATAATTTATTGATCCCGAGGGAAATTAAGGTGTCAAGTAGCATACATACATAAATACAGAAGAAGACACAGACATCACACACAACATTGCACATATATCCACCATACATAATATATTCACAGGGCAGATCTCTCTATCCCACGCTAACACACACACACACACACACACACACACACACACACACACACACACACACACACACACACACACACACACACACACACACACACACACACACACACAATAAAATAAATGTGACGGACAGATGGGGTTATACATTTCCCTAGAGAGAGACATAACAAATCCACAAAAAGTCAAAGCACACTATTTAAAGCGTCTTAAATCCTCAAAGGATCTAACCTTTAGCCTCTGAAGTGCCTTTAGACGAGTGAAGAGCTTCGGGGCTTCTGGCTGTGGTAGGAGCTGTGCGATTGGAAGGATACTCCCAGCCTCCAGGAGAGTCTCTTGGTTGGTATGTTTGAGATCTATCTCGAGGTCCTAGTGCAAAAAAGATCATATGTAATAATAATTGAGTTTGTTTTTGGATATGGAATCGGTGTATATATATGCAAATATGTACATTCAAATGGCAACTGACAAGTTGTGATACAGCATCCGCATTCAGGGCGCCGGATCAAGTTTTAAAGTGGTGGTGCATTTTTTTCTTGATTATTTATTTCTAAACATTTTTACTGCTGCTGCGCTCCACTCATTTGTCTGCAGGAAAAAGCTGAAAAGGCCTCATATAGGGAAGCCAAAAGTGGGGATGTGAATGCACCACTGCATCCCTCTCTCCGGCACCAATGCCACAACATTGTCTGTTACCTCAGAGAAGTCGGACAATTGGGCAGTGCAGTGGTCTATTTCCTTTGGTTTCTCCAGTATCCTGGTGTAGATGATCATGAGGTTGGAGAACTCTGCTGCGAACCCCAGCTGCACTTTCACGCCACATTCAAAGTGTAACGTACGGCTCTCTGGCAGCACTATTGGACAAAAAAGAAGAAGTCTCTGAATAAGCACAGTCACAGAGATATCAATGACAACAGCGTGACTCACAAGGTTTCCATAAGAGTAAGGTGATTTCCACAAGCCCAACCGAAATAAAAATGGATGTCAAGTATCAGGGAAAACCCCAGTGGATTGTTAATCGAGTTAACTTGACATATCCTTCTGTGCTTGTATGCTTCTAGAGCTAGTGTCTATTTCCGTCTTAAGGCTTATATTTGCGCAAAGTCTACAAACCACTTCTATTGTTACAGGCATGAAATTAACTTCCCTATTGGGGATTTTTGAGGATATCATGCTTTGTCCCTGTTCATGACTGAAGCATCTGTGCCAGTAATCTTGCCATTTCAACACCAACATCTAATTCTTTCATCTGTTGTTTTCAGATGGATAGATGATGTCAGACTACTACTTGTACTTAGCCAGGTCACGCCCTCCTACCGACGCAACACCTTTAGCGTTGCTTCTAGTCAGGCCAGGAGCAATACAAATATTGTTTCTGAGCTCCGGAAAAATCAGGAACTCCTCCCACTTTGTCGGGGAGCAAACAACCAGTAGCAAACCAAGGGAGGTAGGGCAACCATGCCGTTTGGGAAATGTTAATTGTTATGCTCTTGGTCAGACCAAGTCTCGAAGAGATTTGAAAGGCGATGATAATCAGGCTAACATGTACTATCTTTGCTGCATATCGGTGATGTAAAAGGGTATGTTTCAGGAAGGATACAGAGGTGTGCTCTATTAGCACTTTTTTCAGAGTGCAAAACCACATCCTGTAGCACTTCTACTACACACGCCTAACTATGTGTAACATCATACTGCTCTTATTACTGTCTGTAAACAAGAAGGATAGACTGCGCTGAAATTGTTTTTTAACAGAAACAATTATCTGGATATCTAGGCATTGAGAATCATTCCATCAAATCAAGACATATTAAGCAATATGCAGGCATTATGGAGGCATAATTTCTGAGAATGACAGAAATTATGCATTAATGGTGCATTCTTTTGAATCTCGATTGTCGGAAACTCCGGCTTCCGCCTCGGAAAAGTGCAATAGAATGGGTACTCAAATCGGGGTTCCGAAACACAAACTCGGAGCACTTCGGTGTACTCCGAGTTCGTTTAACATTAGTGTTTTCAGACATTTGTATTGTCCCCAGCTGTTGCAATAGAACGCATTTACAACAGTTGCTGGGAGAACAACCTCAGGTCTACCAACAGCCGAGTTTCAAAAGAATGAGCAGTGTGAGTAAGTCATTCCAAACCACTAAAACATTCGAAGTTAAGTAGTTCATTCCAAGTATTTTTAACAGCCAAGAGCCAATTTAGCGGAGTCTTTCCTAAATTCAAAACAATGGCCAGACATACCGTACATATACTACTACACACAAGATACATCACAGCCTAACATTACTTAGCAAATGTATTCATTCATTCTGCCCTACAAAGGCAAGGTGCGTTAACTATGCCAACATTGGGATTAAATATTGAAGTTACTGCAAATTTGACATAGCAATATCTCTAAAGAGGGCTACATTTTTGGAGAGCAGACAGAGGACAGTGCTATATGTCAAGCCAATATGCTGGTTAGAAAATTCCATCATTGCACTACTGATGTCAAAGTCAACCTGTTTCAAACTTACTGCTCCCTCTTTATACAGCGCCTCTCTGAATTAGATACAAGAGGGAACGTCTACTGAAACTGAAGGTAGCTTACAATGACTGTCTCAGGATTCTCCTAAAGAAACCAAGGAGTACTACAGCAAGTGGGTTATTCTGCAATTTAGGTCTAACTACTTTGACACTGTTAAGAAATCTGTGCAGGAAAGGGTCAAAAAAGGTACTGCAACTGGGCTGCCTATTGCCAAATTTGATCTTTACGTGAAAGTTCACTAAGTAATAAACAAATATTTTCTAGTATGGTCCAATTACAGTCATTTTTGCAGTTAAAAATGTCTATTTGTGGACATTCAAAATGGCGGACCATGGAGAAGATCCCCCTTTTCACGTATGACAAGTGCAATTTTTCCTGTCAAAATGAAAACTTAGAATCTGATGGTGGTGGTAAGTATTCATGGAGAAGGTAACATTAGTGAATGGGCAGCATGAATTCTGGAAATAAACAACTAAAAATCTCACACAGTGTCCCTTTAAGTTCATGATTAGGCTTGACTGTGCAAAAAATGAGCTTATTGCTCAATTGGTTGATCCGAGCCATAGCTCTGTAAGATATATGCCCACTATCTGGGAACACTGGTATGAGTGCCTTCACTAGCTTCCCTTTTTTATTGTATGTGTATTGTATTGTTTGTTGATGTGTGTATTGTAATCTGTCCAATGTGGGCCCTGAGCCTGTAATAAAGTTTTAGAAGTTTATATATAAAGTTTATATTTGGACATAAGGCTTTGCCACTAGATAAAGGATAATAAAGCCCATTTTCATTCTACACTCAAGTTATGTAGTTACTGCACTTGGCCTTTGTAGGTTAGCAATGTGCTATGCCATTTTTGCATGACGGTTTTCTGGATGTCTCACCATGAGCGATGGCCCACTGCAGGTTGCGTGCTGAAGTGACAGGGCAGTCGGTACTCTGGATCTTGTCTGTTAGCGCTCGGCGCTCTGACAGATTACTCCGCAGCTCCAGGGCCTGGCGGCCTTGTGTGATCCTGCACTTGCCCATGTCTGCTCAGACGGACAAACACATAATGATGTGGTGTGTAAATCCTAAACAATATTCAATTCAATTCAGTTTATTAAGGACCATGTACAATTAACTAAAACATAAATGTTGCCATTTCATGCATTGTACCAGAGTTAGCCACAGGCTAATTTATATCGGCAGTCCATAAAATCAGAATTCATCATTAGAAGTCTGTTCTATTGGACCAGCAAAGTTCTATGTATTTCCACCATGTGGAATACTGCTGATGCACGAATAGACCAGACCGCGACATGAGCGATTCCAGTGACAGAAGTAATTCACTTTGTATTGAGTCGCTGGTGACAGAGGAGATAAAAGAGGTTTGGGCGCCTAGATGCAATTTGAGCGACAGTTTGTAATTGGGCCACAGCAAATATTATGCAAATGAGCTATGACGCGGCTCTGCATTCTGCATTCGGCTTGCATTCTGATTTTAAAGGATATAGGCCTACTCTGTCTATTGCTTATATATCACTCTTGCAGCACAGTTCAGCAATTCTCTGTCGCAGGTATTCGGCCGGTAAGTCAACATCCTGGTGATAGACAAAAACCAGGTGGATCCCAACGGAAGGTGCTGACAAGTCAAGGGTAGCATAAGCACTACAGCAACAAGTTGAAATGACATGGACATTGTCATTTCAGAAACTAGGAAATCTCACCTTCCCCCACTTTATCCAGCATCACAGTAACTTTCTCGTCCTTCATCAGTCTCTTCTTTAAATAGCTTATGAAAATGCCATTGGACAGGTCATCTTTATTCATCTCATAAGCCTCCGCATCCACACACCTGGAGTTGGACAGGATTTAAACACGCGTGCACACACACACACACACACACACACACACACACACACACACACACACACACACACACACACACACACACACACACACACACACACACACACACGTATTTAATATATTATTCTTAAAAAATGACCTTTCAGTAAAGAAGGATGTGTAAAACCCTATGTTTGTCATGGAAGACCTCTCTGATTGATAAACTGAAACTCTGTTATCTTGGCAAAGATTGGCACAGTGACCCAACCACAATATAGGTGTGGTTTATAGGTGTGGTTTTCACAGCATCTAAACATACAGGCATATACTAGATGCTGTGTGTGTGGGTCTCTCTCCCTCTCTTGCGCTCCCAACTATTGAGTTGTTTTGGCTGATATAATATGTCTTTGATTTGACTGGATTCATCCTGTATAACTTACAGTAGCCTTGTGTTAAGTGTAATGTTTAACTTGCAGTTCATCATTAAATTTTCATTTACCATTCATTCATTTGTATCTAACCCAGCCAGTCATTCGTTTGTTAGAGAATAAGTGGATTAAGCAATTCTTTACAGATGGGTATCATGACATAGACTTACGTGGCATAACCGAACACTATGTTTGCCGTCACTTTCCAAGGGCCAGGTTCTGGTCTGGTATCATCATTTAGGTTCCTTCAAACACATAGACAAGATGCATTGTCACATTCATGCTTACTTTTTGACAGACATTTACAATAAAAGGATGATATAATTCTCACATCAACTTGTAGTAAATACCAGCATTTACAGTGTGAGGTTTAAGAAAACCATCACGTCCGTTTTGAATACTCAATGTTCATGTACTGTCAGGCTAAGGTAAATGCCCAACTTCAAAATGAAGCAAAAAAAACATGTCCATTCAATGTAATGAATGGACTTTTCCTCAAAGGGTTACTGTATCCCATACTTCCAGAAGCTGTACCTTTTGCGACACATGTCCAACAGAAAGACGTTGAGGTCGGTTTGCCGCTCCTGCATCCGCTGCAGTACCCACTGCACCCACAGGCAGTGCTCTGACGTGTAGGAGGCCGGAGCGTCGATGGGAACCATGAAGCTGTTGCCGTAGTTCTCATAACCATGACCAGCAAAGTACAGAAGACCTAAGGACATGATAAGGCAAGTGTTATATCAATTTACATAAAGCATACACTGAATCGACATTTACGATACTGTAGTAGCATTTCCGGTGCCAGCGATATACAGTAAACTTGAAGAGTCAATCTCTGTACTGACAGAGGGTAGTTGTTATCAAAAAATATTTCAAGATTCAAGATTCAAGATTAGTTTATTACGTCTTATTATAGGTTTGAAGCCTATAAAGAGTAAAAATTGTTGTGTTTTTCTTGTGTCCTCAAAAAGATTTTAAAAATAAAAATAAAAAAGAGCTGAGGGGGGGGGGGGGTGGAAAAAGTGCAAAGAAAGTGCCTTGTTGTCTTCAGCATGAATTCAGTAATCTTATTGCTTGGTGGAAGAAACTACTTTGGAGTCTGGTAGTATGAGATTTCAGACTTCTGTACCGTTTCCCAGATGGTAACATAGTAAACAGTCCATGGTTGGGGTGACTAGGATCAGCCAAGATTTTCTTTGCCTTCCTGATGCTCCTTCCCTCAAATAGCTTTGAACTACTAATGAAAACAAACAGTCCTAATTCACTTCTTCCTGATTCACTATCAATTTAATGACTTACTGTACGGTATAATAAGATTCTAGGTACAGAACTCGGATAACAGCAAACAAAGGGGATGACTTTACTAAGACATAGTATGCTATAAAATCTGTTCTGTAAATGTGGGACAACTATATTACAGGTGTAGCTGTAAAAAGGTGTGCAAATAATGCATACACCTTAACATACTGTAGTAGATCATTGCATAGCAAGTGGATATTCGTTTGCAATATTAAAAGGGATGCAGTATATATTAGTTTGATTACTCCACAACAACACTTTGTGCTGTACACATATACATACTGTACATGCACAATACAATTTGCAGTGCACTTTGGAGAGTCAAATTCAACACTCAGTGTTGAGTATACTATCTTCAGTGTTGTATTGATACTGCAAAATGTACTGTTTAGTGTCCACCACAAGCAGAATGACTTTGGTAACCATAGACACCCCAATCAAACATTACTTGTATGTTGTTTGCCGCATCCTCAATTCTTTAAAGTCTATTTTAAAAGCAAAAAAAAAAAAAAACAGTGTTATATTGCTCGCAATACAGTAATGATGCCATTGGCATTGTCGAAAATGTTATGTGTTTAATGATGGTGTAATACGTCCTAAATGTTTTACATGTTTTGTGGAGATCACTCGACTGCAAAGAAAATCTACAATTGGGTACTAATCTAATTAGTAATCTAATCTAATCTAATCTAATCTAATATAACTTAGTTACCATAGACGCCGCGGTCGAGCAGCAGCAGGAACTCGGTGACGGCGCTGTGCATCTCCTGGCGGTTGAGGTCCAGCAGGGACACCACCTTGAAGTCCAGCTGCCGCAGCAGATTGGTCAGCTCGTGCACGTCGGCCATGGGGGCACGCAGCTGCCGGTGGTACAGGTAGTTCATGTTGCCGATCAGGAGGGCCACCTTGTCCGTGGCTGCAAGTCAAGTCAAGTAAAGTCCGCTTTTATTGTCAGTTTCTTCACACAGCTCATACAGGGAAATTTAAACTATGTTTCTCTCTCTATAAGTACTTTCAATGTCCCTGTAATTTCAGGTTCCCTGCATGCAAGATACTGTACAAGAGGTGTTGCCATGTACTCATGGATCTCATTCATGATGAGCAATGAAAAGTTTTTGCTCACAAAAAGTACCAAAAACAACAATGGAGGACGTCTTCTCAGTAAACGTCTTCTCAGTAAATAGGGCAGGTTAACCAAAAAGAGATAAAGAGTGAAGGAGGAGTGCACACAGATGACAGAATTAGTATCGTCATTTGGGGGATAAAGTTAGACTTTTGCGGCTTTTAAGGCAAGATGCATCAGACCTTTGCGTGTTTGGTAGAGAAGCTATGTTAAGACCATTAAACAGTCATGTTTATGGGAGATATGGGAGCACTTTACCATAGAAGTTGCCGAGCTGCCTGCCAGGGCCCATGGAGCCATCTGTAAAATAACAACTCATTAAGTGATATGATATGTAATAAACTGGTCCATGAAATATACAGTGCCCTCCATAATTATTGGCACCCCTGGTTGAGATGTGTTAAAAGCCTTAAAATAAATTCAGTGTTTATTGCAGAAGAATACTGTCACACTGAAAATTTTAGGAAAATGTAGCCTTCAACTCAAAAGAATTGTAGGAAAATAAAAAAAATCCCTGACTAAAAAATAATTATTTTTCATTAAATCACCTGTTCCACAATTATTGGCACCCTTAACAATTCCCAGGAAATAAATATAATTGAAGCATTTCTGTCATTTCTACAGTAGTTTACAAAGTTTACCAGAGTATGTAGGAACATTTAATTAGTAATTCATCACTTCCTGTTTCCCTGGGGTATAAATATGACGTGACACTGAGGCCATTTCTCTTATCCACTCTTAAACATGGGAAAGACAAAGGAACACAGCATACAAGTGAGGCAGATGTGCGTCGACCTTCACAGGTCAGGCAGAGGCTACAAGAAGATTGCCACTCAACTGCAGCTGCCCATATCTACTGTGAGAGGAATAATTAAGAAGTTCAAAACAACTGGAACAGTGGTAAACAAGCCTGGACGAGGACCCAAGTTTATTTTGCCACCACGCACAGTGAGGAGGATGGTAAGAGAAATCAAAATATCTCCAAAGCTCACTGTTACAGAATTACAACAAATGGTAGCATCCTGTGGTCACAAAGTCTCCAAATCAACCATCAGGCGCTGTCTACACGCCAACAAGCTGTTTGGGAGGCATGCACGGAGAAAACCTTTCCTCACCCACAATCATAAACGCAAACGTCTGGAGTTCGCCCAGCGGTATTGGGGCTTCAACTGGGACCGTGTGCTTTGGTCAGATGAGACCAAGATTGAGATTTTTGGCAACAAACACTCTAAGTGGGTCTGGCGTGCCACGAAAGATGCGCATGCTGAAAAGCACCTCATACCCACTGTGAAGTATGGGGGTGGGTCAGTGATGCTGTGGGGCTGTTTCGCTTCCAAAGGCCCTGGGAAGCTTGTTAGGGTACATGGCATCATGAATGCTTTGAAATACCAGGACATTTTAAATCAAAATCTGTTGCCCTCTGCCAAAAAGCTGAAGATGGGTCGTCACTGGGTCTTTCAGCAAGACAATGACCCTAAACATATGGCCAAATCTACACAGAAATGGTTAACCAGACACAAAATCAAGCTCCTCCCATGGCCATCTCAGTCCCCAGACCTCAACCCCATTGAGAACCTGTGGGGTGAGCTGAAGAGGAGAGTACAGAGGAGAGGACCCAGGTCTCTGGATGATTTAGAGAGATTCTGCAAAGAGGAATGGCTGAAGATCCCTCTTTCTGTCTTTCCCATCTTGTGAAACATTATAGGAGAAGATTAGGTGCTGTTTTGTTGGCAAAAGGGGGTTGTACAAAATATTAACAACAGGGGTGCTAATAATTGTGACACACATTATTTGATGTCAAATAATTATTTCTTTATGTGGGATTTTTTCCCCACTGAATAAATGCACTTGTATTGAAGGTTGGATTTTTCTCTTGTTTTCCATTAAGGTCCCATATTATTTAGAGAAAAATAATAATAATTGGAAGCTAAAAAACACATCTCAACCAGGGGTGCCAATAATTATGGAGGGCACTGTACGTAATGGATACATAAAGACTTCTATAATATAATATGGACATCCATCATCACCTATTTATAGCAATATGGTAATGCAACAAATAAACCAGGAAATAGATTCAACAAGCCCATGTCATCATTTACTGTATGCCCTGCTTCATGATGAGACACTTGGCAGAAAACTGTGCTATTGAATCAATATGGTCTGTAATGTCAGAGTCAGTCTTCGGGCTAATGTCCAGCATTTCTTTAAGACATGCACACATATAGACATGGCATGCATACATGTATAAAAAAACGACTTGCCTTCCTCGTCATATTTCCAGTTGGCCTCTTGCATGGAACTTGGGCCTGCGGAGTAAAACCATAGAACCAACTATTCATTCAAAGTAATGCAGTGCTTGAATTGTTTGTTGATGATCTCTTACACAGAATATGTTTTTTTTCTGAATGGGTGGTGCTCACCGATGTTAATGTTGACCTCATTGCTCCTTGTCTCATGATAGAGATTGTAGACTCTACAGTAATACTTTCCCCTATCAGCCGTGGTTACACATGGTATCTGTAAAAAGAAAACATAGAAGCAGCTTCCTTAGTCCATGAGAAAACTGCAATATTGGACAATTAGGCCATACAACAGAAAAGTTGCAGTGGCCACCACCCACTGGAAAACCTCTTACTTCAGCTAATAACATGCTTTGCACATATTTTGCACATGACATGAAATGCATAGCTCGATAGAAAAAGCTGGAGAAGAATTACCAATTTATTACAAATTCAAACTTTGGCAACCAACCCACACCCAGACAATACCCAGGACTGCTCAGTTTTGCCACATTTCACATGACATGTGTTATGTTCATTTTTACAGCAAGGTCTAGAGACCTACATCCTATGCAAACCATCTAGAAAGCCAACTTGCCAACACAGTGGCGTACAGGGACACTGCAGTGCACATCAGTAAAAGCAAACCTAAGCCACCAACCTGTTTTATATTTATTTATTTAGGAGATAGGATAGTGAAGGAGAGACAGGAAGCGAGTGGAGAGAGAGAGATATACGGGGAGGATTGGTAAAGAACCCGGGCCGTATTTGAACCCGGGTCGCCAGCGTAGCAGTCCAGTGCCCAGCCGTTAGAGCCACGGCCGGGCCATCCACCCACCTTTAGTTTATTTCTGGTTGCTGATGCGAGTGGCTCCTTGTTGCGGTACCACTGGTACTGTGGAGGAGGATTTCCCTCCGCAAAGCACTGAAGCAGCATGGCCTCCCCCTCAGACAGCGACTGGTGAACGGGCTGATACGTGATTCGCAATCCACTTGTTGCAGAGAAAAAGCTGCTACTAGCCTCTTAAAACACAATGAGAGAAGTTACAAAGTCAGTAGATTTCAGGTACAGTATTGGTGACACTTAAGAAACATTCAATAGTATTCTTATAAAACAATAACACAGCTGTGGCAAAATGAAACAGACTGATATGGATACAGTACATATAAAATACTGTAGATCACCTGAGCTGGAGTTGCCTGACCGGATCACCCGAACAGGTGCCCAGTTGGAAAAGATGCATCTCTCCCCATGGTTTACACGACAGATATAGTGTCCCTTCTCAGCCACCGTAAGGAAAGGCACCACTAGATCGGGTGCATTCCCTCCAGGTATCTATAACACAGGTATGCAAACAGTTCACACACATCAGAAATCTTTTCGCTTAGGACACCGTGGCCGTGGCCTAATGGTTAAGGACCTGGCCGTAAGATCAGATGGTTGCACGTTCGAATCCCACACTTCTGCAAGTCACTTTGGACAAAAGCGTCAGCTAAGTGTAATGTAATGGCATGTGATGTATGGTTTGTTTCTGCCTACGTAAGAACCCAAAACACTAACTTTGTTCAGATCAGTGGACAATCTCTGTTTTACGCCATCATAAGATGAAAATTCTTTTCAAAGTTACACTTCAGTCCAGAAAACAAACACATTATATGATGTGATAGTGCTTCCAAGCTTCATATCATCATCATTACAACTTTAATCTGTTTTGTAATTATCCTCTTGTAACCTATTCTACCTATGAACTAGGGATGACGAAAATGTCAAAAAATCGACTGACATTTATGATACCCTGTCCTGCCCCGCGTCTTTCTCTGCCCGTGAAAAAAGTCATGCCCCCATTTTACAATGGCTAGGCTCCTGTCACACAATGCTAGTTTGTGCCCTTTGTACTATACATGTTCCCTAATCATTGTCCCCAAGCCTACTTGTGGAGGAACAAGGGTTTTGTTTTGAGGAGAAAAACAATTGGTTTGCCAGCACACCCACGCACAGGCACACCTTAGGCACAACGTCGACCTTCCATGCAACGTGGCACCGGGGGCGGGGGGGGTTACCCGGCAGAGAAAATGTTAACCAGTTAACGTTGATCCGGTCAACTACTGGTTAAACAGCTACCGATTAACATCCCTACTATGAACAATCATCAAAAAAATACATTTTAAAAATCGTGGGGTGTATCTAAGGAAGTGTAGGTGAAAAATTGTGATACGAACCAAATCATGAGTTGAGTGTATCATGACAGCCCTACTCCGTATTCAGTATTGGTTTCTTACCTCCTCTTTGCCTCTGAACCACTGGTAGCCAAGCCCTGGAGGACCTGATGCTCTGCAGCTCAGCACCACTCTGCTGCCCTCCGGCACCTGCTGAGCCTGGGGATGCTCTGTAACCTGGATCTGCTCCACTGGACAACACGGAAGGAAGTGAGATAGACAAGAAATGATCAAACGTAATTAGAAGATTATTAGTCATATAAATAGTAATTAGTATAACACTGCTTGCTTGATGACATATTCTGTTGGCATTGTTTACATTACATTTTGCAGACGCTTTCATCCAATGTGACTTGCAGAGAGGACATGCAAGCAAGTATCGAGTGTGTGGAGTCAATACAGAGTACAGTAGTATACAAGTACTGAAGGACAGACATAGTGCAGCAATATATAAATTGTGGGGAAGCTATTGAGTGTGCAAGCCCCATTGCGTTCCTCCACCAACCGTTTAGCCTTGGCCTCGACTCACACAAGGGGATCCCAGTCAAAACGGTTTTCTGTCACTGTCCCTCAATGGTGGAATAAGATACCAGTTATTACAAGAGCAGGATTATCCCTCTCAACCTTCTCAAGAAACTTGAGAAAGAAACAACTAAATTTCAGTTTAACTAAAAAAAATAACTCAATTTAACTCAAAAATAAATAGTAGAGCTGGTTACAAAGTCCTGTAAAAACATGTTTTGGGGTATATGCCATCATTTTAACCGTGTAATAACCAAAAAAAAAGAAGAAAAAGAATATCCTTCCTGTGCACACTTCTCACTGCTCTATGCTGTCTAGCAAATCACAATAGAAACAAGGAACTATTCACTTTTCTCTGAAAGGTCATGGCTAGTCGAGTTCCTCTGAAAGTCTATATTCAACCACATTTTGAGGCTCTTACGCCCAGCACCATAACCCTCAAACCAGCAAGGGGTTACTACAGGACATTGCTGTATGTACATGACACAGCACATCTTCAGCCAGGGTTTACAACAGGACGTTGCTGCATGTAAACCATATGTGGCAACCACACGCTCTTCTCAAGCAGGGCAAATAAAATACATATTTGGTGTGGTAACACAACTAATATGTGAAAGTGAAAGCCCATTAGGAAACTCCAACTCCCATTGTCATTGTGACACAGCACTCCACAGCACACAAGTGAGCACTGCACACAACGAAATTGTATTTATGCCTCACCCGTGCAAGGGGGCAGCCCCTAATGGCACCCCAAGGGAGCAGTGTGGCGGGACGGTACCATGCTCAGCGTACCTCAGTCATGGAGGAGGATTGGGGAGAGCACTGGTTGATTACTCCCCCCACCAACCTGGCGGGTCGGGAGTTGAACCGCCAACCTTTGGGCTACAAGTCTGACGCCATAACCGCTTACCCATGACTGCCCATCTTCTCAGGCAGGGCAAATAAAAAACATATTCAGTGTGGTAACACACAACAAAATATGACACAGATAACTCCTGAGTCCATCTTTTACAGATACAGGAATTATGCTGTATAACAGGTTTTCATGGTTGGTTTCAAATGGGCAAGACTAAAATGCCCTCTCATGTCAGAGATGTGACAGTTTGTTTCAGTAACAATGAATGGGTGGTACTGCAACATATTCAGCCTAAAATTATACACACTAGAAACAGAGGCTTGTATTTACACTTTCACAACCTATTACAGACTTAATTTGGGAGTATATTCAGGACAGCCATGACCAGATAGTTAGGGAGGTGTTCTTGGACTCGGAAAAGAAGAGGTTTGAATCCCACATTATCTGTGGCTAAAGTAAGTTCCATTGAGCATGGTGCCTAACATAGGTGCAGGGACTGTAAACTAATACCTACGTTTCAGCTGAATATAATAGTGTACAAAAAAGAAGTCAATTTTGATGTATTGTATTATGTCTTCTTATCAATTCAAGTCTTAAGTTATCTTTTCAAATCTTTAGTTCAATCTTTGATAGTAAAGCATGTCACACACCAACATCCATGTGACCCTCTGATGAACACAAAAGTTACATCATCAAAAATGTCAGGAAAAGGATACAACTTTTCCATGTCTGAAACAAAGGAAAAGCAAAAACTTGAACACCAATTTTGACTGTATTAACCCATTCGATTCCCGGCCCGGGTCCTTTGCCAGCCCTTCCCTGTCTCTCTCTCCCCACTCGCTTCCTGTCACCACCTTCACTGTCCCATCATAAATAAAGTCAAAAAGACCTAAAAAAAATATATAACATTAGAAGTACCAGCGGTGGTGAGATAGTCCAGGGCCTGGTGGTGCTCCATCTTGCGTAGGCACTGCAGGAGGAAGGCCAGGGTGCAGCCGCGCTCCGTCAGCCTGTCCAGGAGGCTGCGGCCCGGGCTGCCGTCACAGCTCATCACCTGCAGCGAGCAGTTGGTCAGCTCACTTTCGCTGTAGGGACGGCAATACATGGTGGTGACACTGTCAATATTTACTTCAGTAGAATTGGAGACCCTACACATCATCCCCCAGCTTGCAGGTGCATCACAGTGGGACAAACATCACTGAAAATAGAGGCTGGAGCACACTGCAGCATAGATTTTAGGCTTCTATTATGTGCAAACAGTAGTAATGTGCAGAAACATTTCCTACACTCACTTGTTCACCTTATCAGGGCTTGTAACACTCACCAACGTAATAACTTCCCACCAACGTAATAACCATGCCAAGGTAATAAATAGTGTGCATTTCAAACGTAATAGCCCGGCCAACGTAATAATTTCCTGCCAACGTAATAATTCTTGCCTCTAGCTAACGTAATACACAGCTTCCTGCCAACGTAATAAGTATTACATTGGCAGAAAATGATTACGATGGTGGGAAGTGTGACACCCACCAACGTAATAACTTCCCACCAATATAATAACCCAGCCAATGTAATAAAAAGTTAAGAATTACTTTACTTTACTACGGCATTTTTCCCGGGGCCCAGGGCCCTCCTATATTGGTGGTGGGGGCCCTATTGTGACCTTGGCAGGCTGTATGGAGGGGCCCTATCAATGTCTTGCCCTGGGGCCCTGTGTGCAATTGTTCCGCCACTGAGTCAAATGAATAAAATAAAAACATAGCCTGAAGGTTAATTACCTGCAGCGGAAGCGGGGATCATCCTTGGCTGCTGTAGCCAGCTGTTTCCATCCACACTTGGCATTGTCCAGCAAGGCAGCAAGCCCATTGCGGTGAGCCTCGCTCAGTGTTCCCACACCCTGGTTCCAGTCAGCCATGCCCGTCATTCATGGACTCTTGGCTCTCTCCACAGCTATGCAAATATTTACAACAGCACATCTTGAAAACCAAAGCCCCACCAAAGGTTTTGACATAGGCTACATTTTAGCAGACAGCATAAATAGGAGATAGCAGAAACATGATCAACTTCCTGAAACAGAGAGGAAATCAACATGTCCCTGGGCTTTAACATTAATTAGTTTGTTAGTTCCACTGGCTAGGCCTGGCCTATGTATTACCAGAGAAGGTAGAAAGGAACCTACAGAAGAATCTTTGGTAGGCTACCATCATTAGTAGTAGTAATTACAAGGCGTAGTAGTGGTCATTCCAAACTTTCAAGTGCATTCATTAAAGTTAGTTACAGTATTGTTGTCGTTTTCCATTAATCAAAACTCAAGGTTCGATTTACCATTGATTTTCTGATAGAGAGGTCTCGTGCAGCAGCCCAGTCTATCGGGTGTTGGCAACAACTTTGCATGAGGCAACATTTGGCTACATTGTAGCGTATTAGTGTAGTTCTATCCCCCGGCTCAACCGATTGTATAATGTAGAAGAGGCATACTCTTGTCGTCCCCACGGCTTCATCATTCAATAACGATCGTACATTTCATTGATTGCCATCAGGACGATGTGTTGACAGGGAAACCAGTCCATCACAAAATCTTAGTTTCACTTTTAAAAAGTTATGAGTATATGCGTAAAGATTCCCCTTATTTCACACCCATCAATCAAGAGTTATTATGAAGAATAGAGCATGCTGACATAGAGTAAGCATCACCATCATACACAACTGGACAGTTTTAATACCTACGTAGAGTTTTGACCACTCTCCCGAAATCTTACCTGTGCGCAAGCGGACTTCCGGGAAATCCACAACCCTGCTTTCTTGTTTCTGATTGCTACCGGTATGTTCTACCAGTAACAAATCTTCTAGCAGACTCTAAACAAAAACAAATAAATGTTTTTAATCTCTGCCGGTTGTTTCTCTAATTAAGCTAAGACAAAATAAACTGTTTGGCTGACTTCACTTGCAAATCCACTTGTCATTTTCGTCGTGGGTCACATACCACAACTGGCAAACGTCAAAAATAGTGGTGGTTGTGTGGTTGGTTCCTCTTGATTCATTTGCATATCAGTCATCATTTCCCCATTTAAAACGACCATTTTACTTTCACCTTCAAATATCACTCCATTACTATTGATTATAATTGAAAATCAGGGCGTTCCCGAAATCAATTCCTCGCCAGATCACGTCATTTTGACATTTGATTACAAAGTTAGAGGCAATTTGTCACATCATTGATTTAGTCCAACGAGGATGAAAAAGTTGTTGCCCAACTTTTGACAAGTAGGCTACTGCTATGCAAGTGGCACACAAGTCTGTCTGAAAAAAAAAACTTTTATTTCAGGACACAAGCAAAATATTTTTGGGGATACTGACTGAAATTATAACACAAAGGGCCATGTAGATTATACTACAAACTCCTCTTTATTTATTTTTTTCCACAAAACTGCACACACAGATGAAACATCACAGTGGTAAATAACAAAGGAAGATTGAAAATAATGTTTAAGATTGTTTGTTTCAAGAGGACACCGTAAGCCTAATCTAAAGGTCTCGGGCATGTTCCAGGCATATCCAAATAATCATGTTGCATGGAACACCATAACCAATTTCAATCATTTGTAACATAATGTAAGAATGCAATTTGACAATCACAACACCATTCTTTCGACGGATCTCTGAACGTAAAACACAGCGGCCAGCTGTTTGTGTGGGTGATCCATTCATCATGTAATGACATCTTTATAACTTTTTCTCACAAAGAGAAAGCAAAAAGTTCTTTGAGTTCTATCCAAAGAGGACTAGTGCATCCTCCTACATTTTTCTGCCTTTGTGTAATCTATTGAAGCGCCACATGTGCTCTTTCCTCAGTAACCGCCAGTATTCGCGACTATCAGGCTCCATCTCAGAGATCTTCTTCGGGGCACCCAAGTTGAGCTGAAACAACCTACAACACAGAATTTCACAACTTGAGCTTCAATTCAATTTGAAGACAATGTGAAATATTCAGCATTAAATTCAAAACACTTTTAGCATTACAATTGCCATCATTCAATGCTCTATTCTGGAACAAACACAAACGCTCTCATTTTTAAATAAACACTAAACACTACATGTCCATCTTGTATCTCTGTGAAATAAATCACTTTGTGATATGAAGACTTATTTAATTACCGACCACATTTATTCACTCACACAACACTATTTATTAGCAGTCAATAATTGTGCATGTCACACACAGTTTACAGCCATACAAAGTTATATTCTTTCTTCACCAATCAGAAGAAAGTGGCATAACTGATGAGTGGTTATATTTTTTGCCTGAATTGACAGTTAGACCTTATTCAGAGAACCCAATCAGTATTCAGCACTCCTTTGCAGGATATTCAGTGATTTTTTTTTTATTGATTTTTTTTTAAAGCATTGTTCCTTCCTTCGCAACATGTCATCATGCATAGGCGTATCTATGACACGCTGATTTGAACCCACTATGGCGTGTGTCCAATACGCATTTTCAAGTTAAGTCGTGCTCCACAACGCCCTGTGACAGGTAAGGTTTAGGGATGGTTTTGGTTTAGGCACAATTTAGGTAGAAATTCACCTAATCTCGCTGTTCTTGGCAAAAGTAAAGCAGCAGAAACATTGCTCACTCCAAATACCTTATGCCTCAATTCATTGTAGTTGGACAGTTTCTTAGTTTTACTTTTTAGACATCTAAGTGCATTGAGAAAAATGATGCAGGGATGGTTACAGAAGGCTTGATGGAGTATAGACTTGCATTCAGGTCTTCCTATCATGAACATACACAAAGTAGCCATGGGACACTGCACATCAAACAGCTACAGTGAAAATATATCATACCATTCTGGATATTCCTCCGGCGCCTTCAGGACAGGATCTTCTCCTTGCTTGAACACATTAACTCCAACAGCATGCGTGGTCAGCCGCACTGGGTCTTTACATACTTCTGGGCCTTTAAATGCTTCTTTGGCCATCCCTTTCCCCTTTGCTTTGGCAGCTAGATTGAAAGATAGGCAGAAAGCAGACAGGGATATTATCCTACAATACATCAATCTCACACACAGCTTCATGTAGCAGGGTTACAAAGAGAAGATCCAAAGTATCAGAATCTTATACAAAAATAGGCAAAACACAGCTGAAATGATTCATGAAGTTAGCGTATACGTCTAATGACAACCCTTCCCAGCAACCAAGGTCGCTTGTAGTAAACATGCAGACTGCAATGGACACGCAATACGTACCAACTTTCTTAGCATATCCTCGCGTTTGACAAACTGACAGGGGACTGAACACAAACCGGTCTGCATATAGGCCTACAGAGATTGTACGAGAGTGTAAATTCTTTACACAACACCAAAATGCATTACCAGCCATTTCAACAGCATGACATGCCCAGCATGTAATGAGCATCCGATGTGCACACAGTTCCGGTCGTTGAAATATGGTTCCTGCTGCAACTGTTTAAATATTTCACGTTGTGTGTGTACTCTATTAACTCTACTGTATTAAATGACACTAAATTAGAATTGAATTTCCATATCGTTGCTGTAAAACAAACAAACAAAAGCGGCACTGCATTTATAGGGCAGAAAAGCTCAAATAAACGTGACACAATACTGTACGCAACTTCCTGTTTTTCATTTTCCTTTCCACAATGGCCGAATACGGGAGCGTTCAGAAAGGTTCACTAAAACTGAAAGGATTGGGCGATTTGTCATCCGCGAAGAAGTAAGTGCTAGCGTTTAAACAGTAGTCACAAATAGTAAGCGCATTGAATAACATTTACCTGCGAGGAAACGTGAACAGAACTCAATTTGAATCATAGTTCACTGGTGGCAGCTAACCATATGATGATTCCCTGATTGACGCTCCCAACTCAGGACGCTCCCATTTCATCTCGCTCCCACTAGCCAGACTATCGGTACCACCGCCATATGACGGAGCCAGTTATCTTGTTGATGTTAGTTTTTTGTTTCTAACCCTAACCTTAACCCTAAACCTAACCCTAACCCTAACCCTAAATTGCTTGTATGTGGCAGTATATGATAATACGTGAAATATAATCGGGTGGGACCGCACGTCCGGGAGTGATAGAAACACCTGGGACCGCACGTCCGGGAGCGATCTCAGTTGGGAGTCTCCATCCCCTTACCCATATGATTAGCCAAACATTAGCATGTGTGGCACTCCAACCAGAAAACCTGAAACAATAGTCTGTTTATTTTATTTGACTTGTCATTTAGTGACTTCTATGAAATTATATGCCGTTCTTTTCAGGTTGGAATGTGATGTACTGGTTTGGGGGTAGCATAAGGGATAATTTGAGCGCACCTACTAAAGTAAACATCGTTTTAATTAAAGAATGTTTGAGTTTTTTGTTAGGCCTACTGACGTTTGAAGCTAGGCGATCAATTTACCGTGTTCCTTTGTGTGCAGTGTATTTCCAATTATTTTGTGTATTTTATTTTAGGAAGAAGAAGAAGGACAAAGAGAAGAAGAAGCTGGGTGAGCAACAGATACGACAATCTCAGACATCACAAAATACAGAGGAAGAAGAGACGAAAACCTATGTTGACAAGAGAACACCTGCTCAAATGGCTTTTGATAAAATTCAAGAAAAGCGAGTAAGTATGTTAAAGCAGGCAATGGCCGTGCCATTTGTAGTTAATTTTTCTCTCTCAATGTTGATACAGTGCAAACGTGGACTGGGCTGTTCCACTTTCTTCAGCTAAATAATTGAGGACTTTGAGGTATTGTGATGAATGTATTAATTTCTGCAATGTCTAACCTCTCAACAGCAAATGGAGCGCATTCTGAATAAAGCCTCTAAGACACACAAAAGAAGAGTTGAGGTAAGTAATGCTGCTTTTGGAGATGCACTGCATAGGCCTATTGTGTTTTCCTGTTGTTAATGGTGTTGGCCTAATATTTCTGATTACATTAGATCATGTTGGAATTGCAAATGTTCTAGTTGGCTTTTGTTTTATATTCATATTGAAACTTGATGAATCTACTGTATTAACACGCATTCACTTATATAGCACAACATATCTACAAAGTTGAGTCAAAGTTGTCAAATGTTCTACATAAAACATCTAATGAGTTGACCTGACTTCTCTTTTCTACATTGAAGGAATTCAACAGACACCTGGACACCCTTACTGAGCATTATGACATTCCCAAAGTCAGCTGGACCAAGTAAAAAGGATAATGCCCCCATGGAGGAACCTTTGGACTTCAAGAAGCTTGTTTATTTATGGCTGCAGTTGATGCACTCTGAATGGAACTGAGAGTTGTTTCCCCTCCTTTTTGAGAGCGAGTCATCGTAAATGCTGCTGGTGAAAAGATTTTACTAGTGATTAATTGTGTGGTAAGATTAGTTAATTTCCTTGTAGTGAATAGGCTTACAAAAAATATCTGGAGGGCAAAAAAAAGAGGGATCAATTAACCTGTGTTCAACAGGTTAATTGATCCCTCTTTTTTTTGCCCTCCAGATATTTTTTGTAATGCATTTTATGATGTTAATTACCCATTTATGAGTCCCGTATCAACATGAGAAGAGTGGTTGATTGTATCTACGTTTTACAAAAAGTTGTTCGATTACATTGTTGCAATTGTATGGCCTCAATAAAGAAGTGCCATGGAAAGTAAAGTTTTCTTTCTTCTATGAGTTTTATTGAAGGGTCATCTTTAATTTGATATCTTAAAGGCGCACCGTGTAGGATGGTGGCCAGAGTAGGTATTGTGCTGCTCATTGAAATTGTGCTGCCTATTGCCAAATTTAATCTTTTCATGAATAATTACTAATAATAAACTAATATTTACCTGTATGACCAAAGTATAGTAGGTTTTGCAGCTATAAGTGGCAGACCATGGAGAAGATCCCCCTGTTCATGTATGAAAAGTGCATTTTTTTCCAGTCATAATGAATACTTACAATTTGATGGTGGTGGCAAGTATTCTTGGAAAAGGTAACATTTGTGAATGGGCAGCATTAATTCTGTAAATGAATTACAAAAAATATTACACAATGCACCTTTAGGCAAAGTGTGCATGCAGACATAGACATTACTGGTCTGAGTTGTACTCATGAAAATAATGTAGAAAGATCACTCATGGTCCACTACAAGTACTTCTGTTGTGATTGTTCCCTGTGTTAAATTGATTCAACAGTCCTAATTCACATGCTTATGGTGAAGCTGGAAGTCCAGACTAATCTCAAAGGTCCACTGTATGTGTGTAGGTGTTCATTATACCAATATGTGTTGTCCATTCCCCAACTGGGCCTTTTTCATTTATATTTACCTTACCACCGCCATGAATTCAAAATATTCAAGTTACCACATTGAACTATATTATGATAATAATGAGATCTGGGTCGACTCCCAACCTGCAAGTTAAGTGGGGGGAGTAATTAACCAGTGCTCTCCCAGTTTCCCAGTTGGGCTTTCACGTTCACTATACACATAGGTAACTATATGTCATATTTCTGGTTCATTTGAAGAAGGAAATGTCACTCAGGGAATCTTACCCTAATATTAATAACTAGTCACTGACGTAACCTTCATACTCAGGATAGCCGGATCAGACAAAGCTTACAAAATGTAGTGCAATACAAGCCAAAGAGAAGTCTCACTAACAAACGCTGACCTGCCTGTTTATTATTTTCCAGCAGATGGCAGTGTTACTTTATATTTGGGACAGTCCTCCTTCGACCCATCTCACATTTGAAGTTCAAAACTAAGTCAAGGTTTTTAGGTGGGGTAATCAGTCAGAAAGTAGAGCCTGTTCTGGTCCTTCTTGTAGAGTGCTTGTGAGTTAGCAGACCAGTCCAGTGTATTGTCCAGATGTGCCTCCGGTACCTACTTGTAGGTGCAGACTGTCTCCACTGTCTCCCCCTTGATTTAAACAGGCAGCAGGGGTGGGGTAGATCACCTGAAATCAACCACCATTTCCTTGGTTTTGGTGGTGTTCAGCAGCAGCTGGTTGGTCCTGCACTAACTGACAAATTTCTGCACCTACTGCCCCCTGCCCATCTTTAATACATCCCACAATGGCTGTGTCGTCTGAGAACTTTTGCAAGTGGCACTGGAGTTTTTGGATTTGTGTGTAGAGTTTTGAGAATTTGAGACATGTTTCCAGAAATTGTGTGTAAACAATCGAGAAAAAAAAATAATTCTACCAATCTATCTGTAACTTTTTAATTCACATTATATACAGTAATGTAAATATATATCAGAGTACTCATTGGTTTGACTCATATCTCAAAACAGGAGTTTCATTCTAAAAAAAAAATAAAATAATGCACAAATCCCATAAGAACTAGCAATTTTTCATTACAGAATGTTGTTGGAAGAAATGTCAAGAAACACAACAACAGAAAAATTGTAGTGTCGCAGTAGCAGGGGTGAACTGGCAGTCTGGCATACCGGGCATACCACTCATAAAGGGGGTGTGTGTGTGTGGGGGGGGGATGTCATTGGTGGATCTGACTCACTTAACTACTCATAGTGGCCCCACCCCTTTTCCTGCATTTACCAGGTAGTTACAGGCAACATTACCATGAAATAAAATAGAAATTACCAGATAAATTACAGGGCAATATTACCATGAACCATTTTAATGGTTCACTATTAATGGGCAGCACAGAAGGAATAGAAAAACACAGGGCTAACATTGTTTCTTATCAGAGGACCTTGAAAGTATCTTCCTAGTCACATAGTTTTCCCTGGGGAACATTTGGAAAGGAATAGAGCGCAACAGTATATGAAACAAGTACAGAAGTGAATATGAAGCGAAGTCTTTGCTACAGATCCTAATTATCTCTACACATCCTCTGAGGCGGCAGGATGGGCTGATGATGATGATGTCCAATATCTGACCTCTGACCTCTCTGTGGCTCAAAAACATAATTTGGGGTGCCCGGCGGTGGAAGGACTGCAGCATGATGGGTCTCTGGTTGCAGTATTGGAGAATAGTAAGACATTGGTTGGAATTCTGGAGTTGAATAGGTGGCTGGATGGAAGACCGGAGCTCGGTAGGTTCCTGCTTGGAATGTTGCCGTTGGGTTGGTTGTTGGATGGAAGACCGGAGCTCGGTAGGTTCCTGGTTGCAGGATTAGATCTTCATATGACATCTCTGGTTGCAGGATTGCAGAATGATTAGAGCCCCCTGGTTGCTCGGGGGCATGATGGTAGTTTCTTGGGAATGTACTGATGTTTTCATTCCTGGGCAGAGAGGAGGACACAGTTCCTGGCCTGGATCTCTTGGAGGATCTGGTGTCCCCATCCTCCCTCCCAACATAGTCCCTGGATGGTCCAGGCAGTGGAGTGTCTCTACCCTGGCTAGGTCCGGATCGGCTGGTGGTGTTGCTTGGCAGACCTGGCCTGGATGGTACAGAAGAGCCCTTCCTCTTCCTCTGCCGGTAACCACCCTCCTTACTCATTGAAACAATGAGCAGGATACTGGTGCAACAACATTGATCTAGAAATCAATACAAAATAACAGTTTCAAATCTTTCTGCAAAATATAGAAATAGCAGTAATATAGTAGAGTAGAGTAGTAGAGTAGAGTACTTTTATCAATGCCAAGGGAAATGAAGGTGTCTGACAGCTTACATAGATACAATACATTCACAAATACCTAATACACATTATTGCACATTGCAGTAAACATATAGCAAAAATCTGAGTTAAATCAGTAAATCAGTAAAAAAAATCAGTAAAATCACATGCACACACACACTCACACTCTCTCTCTTATTCTCACACACACACACACTATACTACTACTACTACTTATCATAATTATAGTTATAATTATAGTAATAGTAATAATAATAATAATACTGTTAATAGTAATGATGACGATGATGAAGATGCTGATGATAGAGTAGAGTAGAGTAGAGTACTTTCATTAATCCCGAGGGAAATTAAAGTGTCTGACAGCATATTTAGGCCTACATATATACAAGACATAGACAAAGACCTAATACACATTTTTGCACATTGCAGTAAACATAGAATCTGAGTATAGCAAAAAGCTTTACATCAGTTAACACACACACGCACACGCACACGCACACACACACACGCACACACACACACACACACGTGCGCGCTCTCTCTCTTGCTCTCTCACACACACACACACACACACACACACACACACACACACACACACACACACACACACACACACACACACACACACACACACACACACACACACACACACACACACACACACACACTTGCTGTAGTGATTCATACCGCTAGATGTCAGCACACTATACTATATGGTTTGGAGATGTAACACAGGATGGCAGTGTTGCGCTTAGAAGAACACTTGCTGGACTGCTATTGCTTTCACCCTGGTCATACAAGGACTGTTTCTAATAAATGCTGAGGGGATTTCTAATAATTTTCACCACAATTCTGGGTCAGAGGAATTCAGGGTCTGCACAAGAATATCTATGTATCACAACACTGTCCCTATCTAATACATTTCCTCCTGTAGCCTAGGAAACTACTTCTTGACTCTGATTATGATCTTCCCTTGCAGTTCAAGTCAAGTCAAGTCAAGTGTACTTTAGTGTCAAAAATCTAAATAACAGGGTTAGCACAGAAGTTTGAAAATGCGTTTGACCAGTCTCCAATGAGCAGTTAAATTAAAAACATGTAAATAGGATATTGATTGATATTGATATAGTGTGTGCGTGCGTGCGTGCGTGCGTGCGTGCGTGCGTGCGTGCGTGCGTGCGTGCGTGCGTGCGTGCGTGCGTGCGTGCGTGCGTGCGTGCGTGCGTGCGTGCGTGCGTGCGTTGAATATTGAATAGAGGACTGATATACTCAGTGCTTGAAGTGGAAAAAAGAGATCCAGGAACCCTAATCGTCCGAAAATACCATCCAAAAAGAAATGCTGAAACCCTGATTTTCCAACAGTCTCATCAGTACCAAAATAATATAACTCACGCTTTTGTAGGCCTATTGTCTGCACACATTTTGAAAAGCTTGTTTTGAACTTGTAAAATGTGGCGCACAAGATAAGTTCTGCCGAAACGCTGATGATGAAAATTATGAGGAAGGAGTTTCCCCACAACTTAAAGCACTGGATACACTGATGGACAATAAACACACAACAATAAACACTAGGTAATTGAAACTGGTTCATAGGTGACACGGACATTACATTTTACAACTTTACACTCTGCTTTTCATAAATATGTTGTCTTTTCATTTCTGCAGTAGCAATGAAACATTGATTTTTATTATTGAACTTCAAATGACTTTCCATTAAACATTAACTTCCATTAAACATTTCAGTTTGCGAAAAGAAATAATACACTTGTGCAGTACAGTACAATACAACTAAATGCAAATGACTTCAAATTGAAAAAGCATTTGAGTAAGATCACATCTAGAAACTTGTAAAGTGGAAGCCAGTCATTATCCAGGAGTTTAATTACACCTCAACATCCCTCACAGAACCAGAAATCCATAAAACTACAGTAGATGCAGAGATGGTATCTGAAAACAATTAATGCAACTGCCAATTATTCGCATGTTGGCTCCTCGAAAATGACAGAGTGGAGGAGGGAATCAACATGTTCTAAGTGATCAAGTAAACTTAAATGTCAATGTTAAATGTTGCTCTGAAAACACTTGAAAGTGCGTCGTCATGCCATGGATGGCGCGCTTTTAGGGGGAATGTGAAAGTTGCAATTACCAACCCAAGGCTGCCATTAAGGGGGGGTGCATACGGTGAGATGTGTGTCGCTTGATTGGTCCCCCACGTGGCGCGGCGCCTGTAGCTCTCCGCGCTCCTCAGCTGTGTCTCGCTCAGGGCTGGACTGGGGGACAAATAGAGCCCGAGCACTTTTGTCTTAAAGGGCCCCCCCTCATAATTAGCAGCCCAGAACTGACTCACCGGTGGGCCCTGCACCCTTGTGGGCCCCTATTTTCAGAAATGTAAAAAAAAAAAAAAATCTTACATTTCTGAAAGTAGGAGCCCACAAGGTTGCGGGGCCCACCGGGAAATGCCCGCTATGCCAGATGGCCAGTCCAGCCCTAGTCTTGCTCTTGTGGTGTCTTTCCCGTGGAGTTGGCCACACACCACCCACCGGCGTTAGCGGCGAAGCCCCCATCGAAGCCTTCGCACTTATTACAGGGAGCGTGCCATTTACACGGCACGCACGCAAAGCCACCGCGGCTTGCCTGTTCACCACTTCATGTGGTGCGCACACATGAGAGGAGGAGGGAAGCCGCCACATCATCGGGGGCTTAATTACATGGGAGCACACATTACACAAAATCAAAGTGTTGCCTTCTTCATCAAGACCCTATTTTTTTTTTTTACCTCACGACCCCCCACCCACCCGCACACACAGACACACACCACCAACACCACGACGACCATGGGCCTATGCAGATGTGTAGGCTATGAGCAATTCCACGGATGAAAAGTCAGAACCATTTCTTAGTTTAGCATGACATACGTAGAAATAAATCATGATACTGGGATTGGGTTGCTTCAGATCCAGGCAGAATCATCTGACAAAGTTTATTGTCTCAGATAGTGCATAGTTCATAGCAGGATCACTTCTCCCAAATCCACCAATAAAAAGACTACCCTCTTCTTCTCCTTAGCTCTCCGTGACTGCATTCTTTATCTGTGGCGTTTCAAAGCATGCTATGTACACATTCACTTTATACTTTTTTTGTGAGGGGCTCTTTGTCTTTATTAGGATAGTACAGTGAAGATGGCGACAGGACGTGAGTGGGGGGAGAGAGAGACGGGAAGGGAAGGGTCGGCAAAGGACCCGGGCTGGAATCGAACCCGGGTCAGCCGTGTAGCAGACAAGTGCCCTACCATTAGCGCCACGGTAGGCCCCACTTTATAACTATTGTGGAGATTTCTAGAACAACTTTGCCTTTCAAAGGGATGCACAATCACAGCAGCTCTTCTGCATGTGGTTATGGGCATGACAAGTATACCACTCATACCAGTTAACCTTTGCAGGTTTGAAGTCATTATCTACAATATAAAACAAGCAGGTCTATTTCAGAAAGACTAGGCCAGATGAGATTGGATCACTTTTATTGTGATGCCAGCATGACTGATGTTTTGACACAGTGAATTGTTTACCCCCTTAGGACACGGTCCCTGTTATACATTAGCTGTTACCAGAATGGCAATGACAGAGTTGTAATACAGTATATTACTAAAGTCCGTGTGCACTGTCATAGTGGTGTAGTGCTATGTTAGTGACATTTTTTCAGTGACTACTACAATATTCCAGTGATGGAACGGTGTGTGTTAAGGGGCTACATCTCATGGTATAGGTTAATGGAATACATTTATTCATAATTTGTATTTTTATTACTGTAACCCGGGTACATGGAAAGAAGTCAATACAAAATCACAAGGAGGGGGAGGGCTGACTGGGGCAGTCAAATCAAATTACGCTTAGGGCCCCTTAACCCCTTAAGACACAGCATTATAAAATAGCTGTTACCAGAATGGCAATGACCAAGTCGTAATGTATTACTAAAGTCCCTGTTCACTGTCATAGTAGTGTAGTACTATAGTAGTTAAATTTCAATGTCTATTACAGTGTGCCACAGAAGGTACGGCGTGCATTAAGGGGCTACGGGCTTGGACCGGCCCTGAGGTGACCTTATGCATACGAAAAACATAGTAGCCTATGTGCTTCCAGCCCTATGTGACTACAATCTAAATCAATCTTATGGCAATGAAAACTGCATCAGTATGTATAAATATATACAAAGTTGTTGTTTAATGTTTACCATGCATAACTAGGTACAGGTACATATTGGGTCATTCAACTTAAACAACAGAGATTGATTCCTCATGTTCAGGGAGATCAGGAGGTGATCCAGGAGAGATCCAGGAGTGTGATGTTGTTGCCAGTGGTACGCCTCAGGATGCCCTGAGCACAGCATATGAGCATGCCTTTTGGGCCCTAAAGAACAAAGCCCAACTGGGAAACTCCTCAAACTTGTGACACAGCACTCCACAGCACACAAGTGTTAACTGTACACTGCACACAACGAAAATGCATTTATGCCTCATCCGTGCGAGGGTGTTTACAAAGGTGAATACAACATTTACCCCCAGTTATTACCTCAACATGATGTTGTGCTTTCACTTACACACATTTTTTTGGTTGATTAGCTGGTCGGTGAGCAAAAGAGTTTGCCAGTGCCGTGCCATGAGAATATTAGTCTGAAATTTGGCCAGTATGTTCATATATGATGTACACAATCACTGCAGCAGATTACATTTTGCTGATCCAAGGCAGGCGTAAATCTGTTATAGGGTTGACAAAGCTATATTTTTATTCCCATTTTTCTTTCGACATTCATTTCAAAGGACATCGAGACTGACAGGAAATGAGACAATCTAGATCCAGGAAGTGACCGAACTCAGACCATCCACTTCCTGGATTTATGCCACAGATTTATGCTAAAGATTTACACATTTGTATCATTTTACATACAGCTTTTTCTGGTGTTCTCTTCTTTTTTTAAATATTTTTTTGGTATTTTTCTACTTAATTTGAGGAAGCGAATGGGGAGAGAAATGGTAAGGGGTCAGCAAAGGACCCAGGGCGGGAATCGAACCCGGGTCAGCCATATGGTAGACGAGTGCCCTACCTGTTGGCCACGGCAGGTCTGCTTTTGCTGGTATTCTCACCAAAAATCGGTGACCTTATTGTGACTTTTATAGTTTGGGCAATGCAACCTCTAGGAAAGACAGATTGCAAGTGTGCAAAATTAGATGAAGAAGAGAGGGAGGATGTGTAAATTCACTGTCTCTGAGTCTACATTGACAGCTCAGAAATGTTCCATTTATGTCCAAGAGGGCAAACGGGGTCCCAGGCTGTCTGTCACTCTGTAAAATTTGCTTCATGCATGCTGCCCTCTCCCAAATAGAGCACCAAATCACACAGACGGTGGTTTCCCACTTTTCATGTCACATTTTATTACGAGTGGATTTAGATAGGGTTAAGCCCAGGGCGCTGCAAGTGATGACTCTTGCAGAAAACGAGAGTCTCTCTTAAGTACAGGTTGGCAAGGGAGATGTGCTGGAGGAGAGGTCATACTTGTTTTGGAGAGAGGAGAGAGGAGGAGAGAGAGACGTTCTTTTCGGAAAAACATGCGGCTTGCTCGCTCACTCACAGCTTGGCCGTGTTGCTGATGTACGTACAGTAATGCCAGAGCAGACTAATGTCATTCCCGTTTCTATGGCTCGCTCCGTCTGCTTTTAATTTATCATCCCTGGCGTCCCTGCAGTCGTCGTTGTCGTCATCATCATCATCATCGTCATGATCGTCATCATCATCCGTGATCATAACTACGGAGTGAGGCCATTAGAAAGCCTTCCATCTCACGGCCTACTTGAACATGTCAGGGGGAAAATGGCCTTCAACATAAAAATTAAACTTTTCCAGACGTGGGTAAGGTAAGGCCAGAATTCCCCTGGTCTCATGCCAGAGAGGCTCCTGGAGAATTCTCTCTCACTTTCACGCTCTCTCTCTCTCTCTCTGTCTCTCCATTTGCTGCTGCTTCTCTCTCTCTCTCTCTCTCTCTCTCTCTCTCTCTCTCTCTCTCTCTCTCTCTCTTCCTCTCTGGCCTGCAGGCTTGCAGGCTTGCTCACCACGAGGCACACATGAGTTATGTGCTCCTAATGTAATGTGTTCACTCCCCTCTCGGCCTCCACTGTCATATCTCCATATGGTCTTTATAAAAAACCTGTGTATTAATGGGATCCTGGCCGGGGCTGTAGCCGCGCAGCGAAACAAATGGGACTGTGTCAGATGTCACTGCCTGTAACTCTCAAACAGATATTGCTTTTATTTTATCTCCGTGATTTAGGAAGCACTTCTGCCTTTCATTCGATGAAGCTATGCATCAAGTGAAATTAAGGTCATAATCATTCAGAGCTCATGGAGAAGATGTAGTGTAGGCCTATATGTTTTGTGTTAGACCCCACATACTTGAGGATGACAGTGCACATTCATAGTAAGTGTAGTCTATTGTGAATAAGTGCATTGTATTTGTACTGGCAACCTGACCTCTCAAGTCAGTTTATGATAAATAGCATTCTATGGCTTCTAATATACATTCTATGTATTTTAAAAATATATTTTTTAACTAATAAAGACGCTCCTAAATCACAATGTGCCTTGAGAACCTTTTCTAAACAGATTCTATTAGTGCAGGTGCGTTTCCCATGCTGTTGACTAAAAATATGAACGGCCAGTTGATTTATATATTTCAATAAGCTGTTTCTCAACTGCAGTTTGAATATGCGCACAATGGTCCTGTTTGCTCCAACAGCTCTTATTTCCAACCATGTGCAGTATGATGTAAGATGGACACTTGATTCCAACACAAGCAGTTGACCTCTGAAAGCCGTATGTGTTCTGCTGTTATGTGTGTGTATATGTGTATACTGTTACCGTTGCTGCATTGTTTATAGTGCACAACACCACACAGAAACAGATATAGAGGAAGCTGATATAGGGCTGTTGGACTGGATGATCTGTTTCTACAGTATGGTGAGTGTGTATGGATTGATTACCCAGAGAAACAGGGGTGTAGCAGCAAATGGTGGGCCCTATGTACAGTCAGCTCCAATGGACCCCCCCCCCATAGTGACATGCATAAATCAGACACAGTGTGGGCCTCCTATATACATCGGGCCCTGTTAACAGAGCCACTGACAGCTTTGGCTGGGCCCAGGACAAAGTCATCTGAAAGGGACCCCCACCCAATACATTCAATGTAATGTGGGCACAAATGCGGGCCCCCCAGCGCCCCGGGCCTGGGACAGCTGACCCCTTTGTCCCCCCTTGTCGGCTTCCCTGTCTGGTGACACAGTCACACTTTACCCCCCTGTACGACACCCCTGCAGAGAAAGATACTGGAGGGAAAAAGTCCTCATACATAATAGCATCAACCATCGTGCACTCTGGCCCAAATGTATACTTGAACTGATTTATCTATCTCTAGTTATCCATCCAACCCTGAACTCTTGTTTTCCAACATGATTGTCATTACTGAAAGCTGGTGATTATGATGATTGATTTCATAATTGCCGTGCTCAGGCATCCAACTGTGGAGGAGTGCAATGCAATGCAATGTTGGCCTGACACCAAGGCTGGGCTGAGGGAGAAATAGGGCCCGGGCACTTTTGGCTTAAAGGGACTCCTCATAGAACTGACTTCCTGCCCATACACCCTCGTGGGCCCCTATTTTCAGATTTTTTTTTTTTAAATATATGTAGTGCAGGGCCCACTGGGAAATGCCCACTATGCCAGATGGCCAGTCCAACCATGCTTGACACTGATCCAGGGCTGGCAAAACCCCAGCTTATCGTCTGACGTCCATGCGTTTGGATTGGAATTCAAGTCCAAGTTAAATGAACTGGGATTTCAGCCAGAGAAGAATAAGGCTCATGCAAAAGGAATGTATAGATAGATTTGCCGGAGATCCATTTGAAATACAAAGCAGTTCAGTACTAGCCTGGGAACTCCCATACTGCCTTTAGTTCTACAAAATCGTTTCAATCTGAAAGACAGTCCTAATCTCACTTGTGATTAGGTCTGGTGTTAACCAGGCAAGTTCAGTACTGCAGATTCCACACATTGAGACATGTGCGATTTATCAAATCAAATATTTCTCTGTCATACAGTGTATAGTTAGTGCAATTGAAGCGGCAGGCAGCAGTGATTATTCATATTGACATAAGCAGATGTGGTCTATAGTCTTGACGGACAGTAAGCAACCACTTAGCCATTGGGCAGTATGGACTGTCAGGGCTGGACTGGGGGACAAATAGGGCCCGGACACTTTTGGATTTAAGGGCTCCTCATTATTATTATTATTATTATTATTGTTATTGTTATTGTTAATATTTACATTTCTAAAAATAGAGGCCCACAAGGGTGCATGGCCCACCGGGAATTGCCAATGCCCGCTATGCCAGATGGCCAGTCCAGCCCTAAAGATCTCTTGGAGGCAGAGGTGGGCAAACTCATGAGGCCCACTGAGCCATTTCATGTTGCCCACAGATCTTTTACAGGAAAGACAACTTTTAAATGCAACGTTGAAATCTCACCGAAGATTCTTAAAATTGCTACCCAATACAGGGAACTTCCGGGTTTGAGAGGAGCCAAGTGCATACAGTAGCCTAGTGTCTTCATCTGAAATAGCCAGCAAATGATGTCAGCATACATTGTTTCTTATTGACTTATTGACACAAGGAAGTTACTCGTCACATCTGGCCCTTCAGTCAATATTCTTAACACAATGTGGCCCTTGGACCAGCATAGTTGCCAGCATAGTTGCTAGTTGAGCAAATACAGAAATGTTTTTCAAAACATTACTGTAACTAAGGTTTAACAATTCTCAGTGGTGCTTTAAAGGCAAGAGTGAAAGGATCAACAAATACCTCAAAAATACTGTAGCTCGGTGAGTGCAGTATTCAAAATAACAAGCCACATTGAAAATACCTCAAACCAAGGAGGGCAGATGAACACTGGAATTCATTTAAAATTCATTCTTCAAGACATGGAGCATTAAAACTATTTGTGCACAACAACATACCTGTACATTGTCCAACTCTTTCAGTGCAATGCACTCACTAATTTTCACATGTGCTTCGCTGGTCAAGGATCGTTACTTTTTTCAGCACCTTTTGAACAATGGTGTCTGCCGGTGGATGGCAGAGCACAACCTCCAGATGATTGTGGGGAAGGAAACAGGCAAGCTATACCGTTGTTTTTGGCGGCCGCTAATGATTGCACACCCAGCTCAGACTCTGCTAACTCATGCGTTTGATTAATACAAGGTAAGGCCAGTGCTGGCTCAACAAAAACATCAATTAATTCAGAACAAAGGCAAACCATTTATCTTCATTAACCAGCTCTGGGAGAGAAAAGTTGTAAGTCTTTTTGTTGAAAGTGTCTTTTATTGTGTTGAAAGTAGGCTACGTTTTGAAGTCTGCTTTACAGCCGTGGATAGGTTACACTATTTTATCTCACTCTCTCTCTCTTGTCTGGGAATGGGAGTGTATCACTAGAACTAGCAGAGAGCACTATGGGAACCTGTCAAAGGTTAATGAACCATTTGGTGATCTAGGTAAAATTGCTAGTGCTCACATTCATACCCCAAAATCTAAATTGTATATTGCCTCTACCTGTCAAGACTCTCTTACCAATAATCACTCAACAGAATGACAATGATATAGGATAAGATTTCCAGGATAGGCTTTATTCCATCTCAAACACATTAGCACAGACAGAAAGAAAAGAGAAAAAAAAGAAGAAGAAAAACAATAGAGAAGGCAAGTGGGAGGGAGGCACACACGCCGGCCACCCCCACACCCGCCTCCAAAAGAGTGCACACTGACTTGGGGTGGCTGCCAGAGATTGTGAACTGTGCAGACGGGGGTTAGGCGATGACGAATGCACCCTTCCCACAGGGACACTAAATGTACGCCCTCACTCAAAAAATGTTTGCTTTAACTCGTGTCTCTGGGCGGTCATTACCAGAGCGCAAAATAACAGATTTAAGGCTGCACTTTTAACGGTGTGTTATATATTGATTTTTTTTCCTTCTTCAATAGCTCAATCTGTGAGTTTCCTCTATGGCAGTAGTAGTGGTTAGAACCGTTCATATTTGAAAATAATGTCATAATTCTGTTGGCTGTAATGCTTGCTGACTAGAAAATCAAAAGTTACACCTTTGTCCTTGATGTTGAAATTGTGATTAACTTCTACTGCCTTCTTTCAAGAGCAAGTAATCACAACACAACCGTTACTGCTCAGAAATTGAACAGTGACAAAATGCACATGCTGATCATGGACTTTATAATATCTGTGCTATTTAGCCTGTGGCCTCTTTGTGCATATGGACCTGCCGACGGGCATGTTCACTCTTTGTTGAAAAGACTCAACTAAGTCATAATAATATTGCTATGACATTATAGAAAGCCTTAAGTAACATATTAAGACTTGGTCATGACAATTGTGTTGACAATAAGATTATAGTAAAGTCTCTGTGCAAACTGTAATGAAGCTTGATTATGCTGAGTTTGCAGTATGTCAAACACAAAGTAAAGAACCGCTGACGAAACTGGTGAGATCCAGAGAGAAAGTTGAAGGTGAAGATTGTGCACATCCCAGGAAAAGGTGCAGGGCAAAGGATGACTGTAATTTTCAGAGTGAGGAATCCGCACACTTGAAGTCCTTTTTGTTGTTTTATTATTATTTCATGGCTGGATTATGTTTCAATAAAATATAATCCAGGCATGAAACAATAAAAGAACAAAAGGGATTTTAATTGTGCGGACTCCTCACTCTGAAAACTATGAGATCCAGAGAGAGTCTCGGATCTGAGAGAACCACATTGCAAACATTTGTAATGGTTTACTCTGTCTATTTATAGTGCACAATGTGTGTGACTATGTTCATGCTCTCTCCACCATCTATGCATGTACAAATGCTGTGCTCCGTTCATGTTGATACTTTACTGCGTACGTACTGTATACTGAAATTGAATTAAGTTGAAATCAGAAATGGGAAGGTCCTCCCTCACCTGGCTGCGTGCCGCAGTTCAGACTGCCTGCCTGTGCATTGTGCTTCACTCTGGCCTGGATCTGCTTTAGCTGAGAGCGTGATGATTGCGTCAACCCGCGCTGTTTACATTCCCTCCATCTGATCCTGCAGCAGATGCTGGAGTCCAGCGGGACGCACACTCGAGGTCACCGCCAACGATACCTCAGAGCTCCTCCGCTGCAAACTGACATGATGTCTCAATAACAAAGGGCAACAGGGTCAATCACTGCAGCTTGAATGCTAAGACCGTTTGCTATGTAAATGGCAGATCTGAACAGACAGATGTTGTTATTATAAAGCACTACGCACAAGCACTAGATATTTATTTGATTGCTGAGACTGGACATCTGGACATCTCAGAAACCCATAACCTTCCCCCACGGTGCAACCAACGTCATTGTTTTTTAGATATCTTCCAACTTTGTTGTGTGCAGACTTCTCTAATTCTTCAGACTAATTCACTATTTTATTCCTATGATCTCGTCATTTTCAAAGTCCAAACATCTTTATTGATGTTCGTACCCACTCAAATATTTGATTGCAACTTACTGTATAAGAAAAGGTTGGCAGGAAGGTTCTTCCTGTTCTTTGTGAAATTTACTCTTTTGATCCCTTGTAATTTACAAGATCCAAACATTGATGTTCACACACAGCCTCCCTCCTCACACACTCCATTATGTTTGACCGCTGATATGACCCCCAGCATTTGTCTATACTTAAAAGTTGGCAGGCAGGATGAGCAGCCGTTCTTTGTGGAGAAAGCGAAAGACTAAACCGAAGAAGATGAATGGCGTGGAAGCCCCAACACTTCACCAGGCTGTCACAGCCCCTTGTCAGGTCATCCTAGTGGCCCACATGATACCAAAAAAACCCTCTTTTGTATAACTCATAATTTCAAACCTTCAAGACAGATCATTTTACAAAGTGATCTGTCTAAAAGTCTAAAAGAGGAAAGCCACACATTTCAATTTGGGTCTAAAAATAGCAACGACAGCAGTACGTACCCCCCACTTGAATATGGCGGCACAGTTGGCTCACTCATGCTGATTGGGAAGCCTCTGCGGATTGGAGGAGAGTGGCTATGGGGATGCCTTGATGTGGCCATTGGGGGCACTGATGATTGTGGAACTGGTGGTGGCGGTTGTGCTGTGGTCAAAGAGGCAGGGGGCAGATCTAGCCACTTTGGGGGCCTAGGCAGAATATGAACATGGGGCCCCTCAAAAGTCATTATATTCTGTGGTTTGCTGCTATTTATAGTGTTTTGTCTCAGTGATGTCTTCGGCTATTTCACATAAACAACCAATTATGATCAGGCCTACTTTTTGTGTGTTTATTGATGCAGGTGTGAAAGTTGAGGGCCCCTGTGGAGGACAGATTTGGTTGGGGCCCTAAGCAATTGCCTAGGCTTTGCCTAATGTAATGTCCGCCTCTGCATAGAGGCCATGGAGTGCGGAGAGGAGAGGAGAGGAGATGGCCCCCTGGGGGAGGGGAGGGGATGGTGACGGGGACGGAGGGGGCCATGTGGCAGGCAGGGTGACGACGCCAACATGAGGGACTTGTGGCTTCGCTCGCTTTGTTGTGGACAGTGGCACATGGCAGCTGAATGTCATTTGTGTATGTGTGTGTGTGTGTGTGTGTGTATGGCCGTTCATGCATGTGTGCATGTGCGTGCATCTGTCATCATCTGTGTGCGTGTGCGTGTGTGTGTGCGTGTGCGTGTGCGTGTGTGTGTGTGTGTGTGTGTGTGTGTGCGTGCGTGTTTGTGTGTCTTTCTTGCTGCGTGTGTGTTTGTGTGTATATACATATGATTAAGTGCTGCTAGGTATGAATTTATCATTTTGTGCCAAACTGTGTGTGTGTGTGTGTGTGTGTGTGTGTGTGTGTGTGTGTGTGTGTGTGTGTGTGTGTGTGTGTGTGTGTGTGTGTGTGTGTGTGTGTGTGTGTGTGTGTGTGTGTGTGTGTGTGTGTGTGTGTGTGTGTGTGTGCGTTTGCGTGTGAGTGGTTATGTGTGTGTGTGCGTATGCATGTGCATGTGTGTGTGTGAGCACACACACAAGTTTGACTTTAGGTGAGTGCAAGCAAGTACGTATGTGTATGTGTCCGCATCCCCAAGCACATTAGTATGTCTGCATGTGGTTAGGAGATGCGGGGGGTAGGGGGTGCACCGTTAAATTAGAAACCACCCATGAGCTCTTCCCATCAATTACAGGAACTTGAAGTCCTGAAAAGTTAAGCTGTCCTACTCCCCCCTTTAATGATCTGGTCTCTCTGGTCTCATAGGAAACCGGGAAGTGTTTGATGGTTTGAAGGACGTTCATTTTAAAAGTCGTTTTTAGACTCAGGAGACATCAATTTAAAGTAAACCCATTGTCTAGACCAAGAGGACCTATGTGGTTCTGAATGGAAAGGAGATTCAAGGTTATATAATTCCGATTCTTGACCTGATATATAGTACTAGGCCTACATATATATATATATATATATATATATATATATATATATATATATATATATATATATATATATATATATATATATATATATACTGTATATATATATATATATATATATATATATATATATATATATATATATATATATATATATATATATATAAATGACTTAAAAGTCAAGTGAGCCTTTCAGCAAACGCCATTGCCTAGGGGAATCTATAGAATTTAAATGAAACCACAAAAAGAGGATCACAATGCAATGTGCACAGCATGAATGAATATCCCCTGCAAAATAATGTCATAAATATTTGTTTCCGTGGAATATTTAATACCCGTTTCCCTAACTGTAGAAACAGATTAACCAGAGTTTGCCCCGTGGGCTATGTGCGAAATTGCTTCTTGGAATGAATATGTTTTAAAGGTAAATGAATTCCAGATATGTAGCCTATTGGGGCGATTGCTTCATCAGTCTAATGTTTCACAGCACACTGTTTCCACAACAATCATTTTCTTGATGCTTTCCCTCTTTTTTTTTGGATATTATTGTTTGATGGTGAAGACAGCACTTCATGGGCTGGAGGAGATAAAGGTTTGAGGGGTTTCTCCAAACAGCTGAAACTGATCCCTGCCCCCCCATCACCACCTCCTCCACCACCACCACCACCACCATCTCCCTTTCTTTCGCTTTGACAAATTCAACAACAAACAAGGCCGTAGCGCACGTCCCATTGTTTTAACGGAGTACGGATGTGGGGCTCACCTCTCTCTCTGACCGCGCAGATCTCGGCGCGAGATAGCCGTAATGACTTGGCCCGCGGAGGAGCGGGGGCCCAAACCCAACACAGCTGTGCTCTTCATCAAGAGGGCCCGTAGGCCTACGCAACATCGGACCAGGACCAGGACCGGCGGGGGCCCGCGATACGATACGACACCACCACACTGTCGTGTCGCTGGACGTATCCCCTCATCTGCCACATGATTTGCTAGTTTGCATGAACTGATTGTGGCTCACTGATACAACACGCCGTCGTTTACCCTGGTGGACCGTGGATCATAAATAATTGTTTTGTTTTACTCTGGAGTAGCGAGTCAAGCATCAGTGGCAGATGGGAGGAATAAATTAGCGTTAGGACAGGCACTCTCTCTCTCCGTCCCTCTCTCGCTCTCGCTCTCGCTTTCTCTGCTGTGATTTGTCACTTGAGGTGCATCTCGGGGGCGTGGAGACCTTCGGAGGTTCTTGAAGATGGCTCCAGTGGAGCATGTCTTCTTCATCTGTAAATCTGCTTCACATGATTGCTTTTGTTTATTTGCTTGCCTTGCGCCGTACATATTAGAGGGTTGGACAAACATGTGTTTATAATTTCGACTTGAGGCCTCATAATAACTCTCAACTCATAAACACACACACACAGGCGCACACACATTCACACACATGTACACACACACACACACACACACACACACACACACACACACACACACACACACACACACACACACCACACACACACACACACACACACACACACACACACAACACAACACACACACACACACACACACACACACACACACACACACACAGACGCACACACATTCACACACATGTACACACACACACACACACATGCACACGTACACACATGCAGGCACGCAGGCTCACATACACACACACACACACACACACACACACACAAACACGCATGCGCACAAACAAGCATGCGGGCACACACACACAGACACACACAGTGATGGCCAGGTGATACATACAGTGCCTTCAAAAAGTCTACACACCCCTCTTCAAATGTCAGGTTTTTGTGATGTAAAAAAATGACAGAAAGACGAATAAATTCACAGCTTTTTCCACCTTCAATCTAAACTATTAACCTGTACGATGCAATTGAGAAACAAGCATAAAGTTTTAAATGGAAGCAATAGAAAATACAAAACTTCAATTAACATGGTTGCATAAATATACACACCCTTAAATTAATACTTAGTTGCAGCACCTTTGGCTTGTCTGGGCCATTCCAAAACCTCAATATTATTCTAGTGAAGCCATTCTTTAGTAGATTTAGGCGTGTGCTTAGAGAAATTGTCCTTCTGAAAGATTAGCTCCTCTGCATCTTCACCTTTCTACCAGGGGAGGCGAAGATTTTGTGCCACTAACACGGCCCCTGTGGAAATGTTCTTAATTCCCTCCTCCCTAATGAAGGCCCCAGTTACAGCTGAAGAAAAACAGCACAAAAGAACAATGCTGCCACCACCATACTTCACGTTAGGTATGGTGCTATTGCGGTGATGTTTTGTGCCAAAAATACCTTTTGGAATTATGTCCAAAATGTTCAACCTCAGTTTCACCTGACCATAACACATCTTCCCACATGCATTTGGGAGATTACAGAAGTATTTTTTGAGAAATTTACCTCACCAAGATTTAACTTTTTGGTCATAATTCAAAAGGGTATGTTTGGCGCAAAACATCACCGCAATAACACCATACCTAACATGAAGTATGGTGGTGGCAGCATTGTTCTTTTGTGCTGTTTTTCTTCAGCTGTAACTGGGGCCTTCATTAGGGAGGAGGGAATTATGACAATTTTCACAGGGGCCGTGGTAGTGGCACAAAACCTTCGCCCCCCTGGTAGAAAGGTGAAGATGCAGAGGAGCTAATCTTTCAGAACGACAATTTCTCCAAGCACACGCCTAAGTCTACAAAAGCATGGCTTCACTAGAATAAGATTGAGGTTTTGGAATAGCCCAGACAAGCCCAAAGGTACTGCAACTAAGTATTAATTTAAGGGTGTGTATATTTATGCAACCATGTTAACTGAGGTTTTTTATTTTCTATTGTTTCCCTTTAAAGCGTCATGCTTGTTTCTCAATTGCATTGTACAGGTTAATAGTTTAGATTGAAGGTGGAAAAAGCTGTGAATTTATTTGTCTTTCTGTCATTTTTTACATCACAAAAACCTGACATTTTAGGAGGGGTGTGTAGACAGAAGGCACTGTACACACACAGATACACACACACACACACACACACACACACGCACACACGCACACACACACACACACACACACACACAGCTTTTATGATATATTTCATATGGGAAGAAACAGGTTGCCAAATACCAAGACAAATTATATAAGACACATGTACACTTCACTTCCAATTTAAGAATTAAATACATTTAAAGTCAGAAGTCCTTGATTCAATTACTGAATGAAGCAAAGTTTGCTGTTTGATTTGCAATGAGGTTTGCTGCTTTTATATGATACTTTTACAATAATACTGTGTGTAGGCCTACTTTGGTATGACTAGTGGGCTGTTGTCAAGTCAACCTTTGTAGAGTCCAAGACATGTCTATGACCAGAATAGTCAAGTCCAAGAAAAGTCTGAGTCCAAAGAGGTTGGAGTCCAAGACAAGTCCAAAAAGAATAGAGTCCAAGTCAAGTTCGAGTCGCATGTTGGTCATTGTTAAATAATGAAAAGGATGAATGCCAATAGTGTGAATGTTTGAAGGTAACCTATATGCCATGGATGTGAAGACAAACTTGCTTGTTAGTGGATTTCAAGCTCCACAAGCTCCACTCCTAGAATCTATGATGACCAGTGTTGGAAACAAAATAAAGACAAACCTAACCCAGGCGAAAAAGCCTGATTTGGCATGACTAGTTTCCGAGTCCAAGACAAGTCTGAGTCTACAATTGACCCATTCAGAATCGACGTCCTCATTGAATGCGTGCGCATCGTTGACTCAAACACACCAGGGAGGTTTTAAGGGTATTACGAAAGACTTCACTCTTCCGGGTGGTACTGCACTCTAGGGGCGCCAACGGAGGAGTGCAGACTCCATTCAGAATGAATCTGTCTGAGTCCATAGAAAAACGGACTTGAGTCCAGACTTGAACTGAGTCCGGACTCAAGTACTAGGCAACTACAGCCCTGATGCCTTGTGTATTTAACGCTCACAAGCCAAATTCAGTTTACTCATTTTATACATTTAGCCATTACTGCAAAGGTATTTTTTATAGATGCAGTGTATTTGTATATCCCTACACTCTGCTGAGGACTTGAAACACTTGCAATGCCTCACATTCACTCATGAAAGTGCTGTGCACGCGTGTGTGTGTGTGTGTGTGTGTGTGCGCGTGCTTGCGTGCATGCATGCGCGCGCGTGCGTGTGTGTCTGTGTGTGTGCGCGTGTGCGTGTGTTTGAGTGATATACAAAATCACAATTGATAAAACTGAAAAATTCTTCAAGTACATTCATAACATTCGTGTGAGGCATGACTGCTCTCTGTTCTTTGTCTGAAATCAGCACGCTACATGGAAGCTCTTTTAAAACAGCAAAGCATCCCTTGGCCACAGCAGCTGGCATGGCGTCTGAGGCATTCCTAAGGCCATACATTATGTAAAAATAGACTAATGTCAGGGGCCTGTAATCAGGAAGCGCTGACCATGCCATCACAGAGCGGAGGGAGGCAGGGCTGGACTGGGGGATAAATAGGGCCAGGGGCACTTTTGGCTTAAAGGGGCCCCTCATTTTAGCGGCACAGAACTGACTCACCGGTGGGCCCCGCAACCTTGTGGGCCCCAATTTACAGAAATGTACAAAGCATTTTTTTGTTTCACATTTCTGAAAATAGGGGCCCGCGAGCAAAGAAGGTGGATCTAAGAAGAAGCGTCATTTTGTTTCTTTTCCGGTATCCACTTTATGTCGGGTGAACGCCCCTTTAGGAGACCTTCGGTTAGGAGACCTTCGGAGTCCTGAGGTTTAGAATCAATGAAGTCCCCTTAGCGCTGTAGATGGCGGTAGCGCACGTCTTGCGCAAACACCTCAAAAAGAGAAGAAGAAGTAGGGGACAATGCCCCCTTAGGAGACCCAACTTGAGCACACGCTTTTGCATTGAGTGGGTGTGTTTTGCGTTATCTTGGTTTGATTCAGTATTTTTGCCGCGAGGGTGCGGGGCCCACCAGGAAACGCCAGCTATGCCAGATGGCCAGTCCAGCCATGGAAGGACGGGAGGCATGAATGGAGCTGGGGGGGGAAGAAATGACCACACTGTGGCTCCCCCCCACACACACACACACACACAGTAAGCAAGCTCCCTCCGTCTGCCCTTGATGCTCTATTTTTAGGTGCGGGCCGGGGCCGGGGTCCTTGAATGCCACGTTTTCTCTCTGTCGGGTGGTCGGGTCGTGGAGGTGAACTCACCTCCTGTTATGTGGTACTGGAACGCTGCCATTCAGGAGCTGAACCCTGGAATGCCATGCAGGAAGTCATTGGATGGAGAGGGGGGAAACAAGAGAATAACAACATACTTCACAGTGTTAATTCAACACTTAGAACAGGGGTTCCCAACCTTTTCGATTACATTACATTGCATTACACTGAGCTGACGCTTTTTTTAAAAAAAAAATAAAAAATCTAATTTATCCAAAGCGACTTATTTTAGGTGCAGGGTATTGGTTACAGACCCTGGAGCAACTTTTCGAACCTTTCCAACTTGGGGCACACTTGAGATTTTCAGAGATGTTCGGAATCGGGGCCCATCTCTGACCCAATAAAATAAACCATAAAACTGAAATACATAGTCAACAGCTAGACACACAAAAATATTATTTTGATTTGTATAAAAGGATTTCAAGGCCCTGTGAGTGACTACCCAGGTGTTGAATCAGCACGACAGAATTTACTGTCAGGCTGTCAGTCAGTCAGTCAGTTTTATAGCAGATGCCAATAGACGAGAGTTGGCTGGGAAATTCAACTCAACCCACCACTATACATGTAGTAAATCAGATATTGGAGATGTGTGTGTGTGTGTGTGTGTGTGTGTGTGTGTGTGTGTGTGTGTGTGTGTGTGTGTGTGTGTGTGTGTGTGTGTGTGTGTGTGTGTGTGTGTGTGTGTGTGTGCGCGCGTGCGCGTGCGCGTGCGTGTGTGTGTGTTTATGTTTACCCTTCAGGAAGGTGTTAAAACCTGTCATGGTGGCGGGCGCCACGGTAATTATTGCAAACAGTGTGTACATCATGATGCCAGCAGCGCACAGCTCATCGCCTGGCAACAGTATTTATTGTCATAGCTGAAAGGTGCTCTCATCCTCGGCCTGGTGAGAGAGAGCGAGGGGAGAGGGCACATGTGTTTCATATTAAAGGGGGTCTGCATGGCTCTCCTTACTGTTCACCTGCACCATTTCACACACCATGTGCGTTTGCACACCTCAATATTCAAATGGGTGTGTTCAGTGACGGATTATGATGACTCCCTGGGCCAGACAACAAGAAAGGCCCCTTCTCCATGGAATCACAAGGTTCCAAAAGATGGATGCTTACTGATGTAAGAGAAACTTTGTTGTCAGGGTTTCGGGGGTTTCTCCCCCAAGAGAAAAACACAACACTAAAAAGCGCAATTGTAGCACAATATGAGAACACGAAAGACCAATAATGAAGTGTTTATTTCTGCATGGAGGCTTAGGCTTCAGGGCCCCCTTGGTTGTTGGGCCCCAGGACCTGGGCCCAGTAGGCAGTAATCCGTTCATGGCAGTGGTGTAGTCTACTTTTTTATGGTGGGTATACTGTATATTTGAGCATTTTTTGAAGTGGGTATACTGTATATTTTTGTGCTATTCAAAACAATGGACTAATCAATTTTAAGTGGGTATACTGAAATCCCTGAAATTTAGAAGTGGGTATACTCCGTGTACCCGCGTTCTACGTAGACTACACCACTGATTCATGGGTGTGTTGAATGTGACCAAGATTATGGATCAAAATATCCTGCACACCCACTCACCACCCATTACCCATTACATATACATTGATTGCTCAACATTCAATAAATGCATAATGGCCTGCATCTATTTTGTCTAGTACTCACCAAAAATTGAGTGTAGGTTCTGGCCATGTGGTCAATAGCTCACTGTTTTTCGGCGAGAAAAATTACCGCCGCATCAGCTGATTACCTTTCCTCACTTTTGAGTGGACACTTTCAACCAAGGTGCCTTACTTAACCCCTTTGCGCAGAGCCCGTATTAGTCCTCAAAGCTGTCATGAACAAGTCTTAATCTGTTATGTAGCCCCATAACACATGCCGTTCCACCAGTGGAACGCTGTCATAGTTACTGAAAAACTTTACTACCATAGTACTACACCACTATGTCAGTGCACAGGGCCTTTAGTTATACATTACAACTTGGTCATTGCCATTCTGGTAACAGCTAATTTAAAACAGCGGCCTTGTCTTACTGGGTTAGGCTCTCTGCTCTCTGTAATGTCATAGAAATGTTGTTATGATGTTTTTGAGTCTTTTCTGCAAAATGTGAACGAGCCCACCGGCCCCGGCAGGCCCATCTGCACGAAGAGGCTAATAGAGTTTTTTGCCAACTGTGTGCTTCATGCACCTTTCCTGCTCTTCCTTGTTGTGTCATTGTTATGCTATAACACGGTATAATGTAACATGGTGTAGTCTGCTATTGTCATTAGGGGAATAGTTAAAAATTGGGGGATCATCCCCTACTGGCAAAAAACACTTTTAGGCCTGATGTTTGGCAACCAAATACCACTTGGCCATGCGTGCGTGTGTGCATGCGTGCGTGCGTGCCAGGAGTGTGTGTGTGCGTGCGTGCGTAAGTGTGAACGTGCGTGCATCTATCTATTGGTACATATGCATGTTATCTAATCTTTGCTTTGCTATGTCTGGTACCCCTGGTATGTGCATGTGGAAGTGTGTCTTACTCTGTGTCACCCTCTCACTGCACACACAGGTAAAACCAGGTGAAAGGACCCTGATGAATGCCAAAGATGGCTGCTTAAAGGTGCCGGTATGCTTGCTGCGAGCTGTAAATTACGCGCGTCACCGCGAGCAACCGACAGCACATGCTTGCTTCAAAAGCAGTTGACCAAGACGCAAAATACTGGCGGTATTCAAAGTGCAACAAGGAAGTATGATCACAAATGTTTGAAATTTCGGACAATCTCAACGAGACACTATTAAAAGTTGCTGCCATTGTCGTTTTCAAATCAAGCACACGCGTGGAACTGCGCAGTCTTTCTTACGAACGCCCCCAGCGAGTTTAAAGATATCGCACTTGACGCACGCATTTGGCTGCCGTGTCCAACACGCGCGAAATTGACATTCAATACGCATGTTAACGCGTTCATGAACGAATCGTGCACGCGCTCGCGTATCTTGCCGCAAGCATACCGGCACCTTTAGGTTAAAAGAAGTTGTGAGTCACTGTGAACTGATAGTCAGATAAGACCTAATAATAGATTGCGTCTGTCAAGCATGATGGAGAGCCTGTGATAAAGAGCTGAGGATAACCCCGTGTATTGTTGACAGAGCAAACATTAATTCAACAATGACTTAAGACCAATTAGCACATAATTACAACTTGAATTTATGACTTGCGAGATATCTGCTTTATTACTCCCATTTGTTACTGTCTTAGAGTCGTTGGATGGCATTTGCATCGGTTATAAATTATTTTAGATGATATGTAAATATGAATCACACACTGTTTCATTTCACTGTTTCATATTAAATGCTGACGTCTCATGGCGTGCCTACTGTTATTGTCTTTAGAGCCCATTACAGGAACCATCTGATGAAATCCTAGAAATGCTTGCTGTTGCCTATTGCTTTTCCTCTATGTGCACGGTTGGAATAGAAGAGGCTGTTGTGTTGTCATACTGTTGCAAAACCATGCCTCTGAGTAACAAATGTGTATTTTTTAATTTGCCATTATGCAGTAACCTTACCACACGTTTTATTTACGGATGAAGTCATGACAAGAAATTGAATTTTATTGTCATGAGAATAAAACAACAACAACAGGGAATGTGCTTTCAACATTCATCCTTTATTTAGATCAACAAAACCTCAAAATTCATTTCCAAGCAATATGCCAAAATGTAGAACAAAAGCAAAAAAAACAAATCCTCTCCATGTGTAGTATGAACGGAGCTATAATCACAACCATACTTTTTAACATTTTGGTGTGCATTAACAAGTAAACATGTTTCTGGTTGCCTAGGTTACAATCCTGGCCATGCCTCTGGCGTGTGTGTGTGTGTGTGTGTGTGTGTGTGTGTGTGTGTGTGTGTGTGTGTGTGTGTGTGTGTGTGTGTGTGTGTGTGTGTGTGTGTGTGTGTGCGTGTGTGTGTGTGTGTGTGTGTGTGTGAGTGTGTGTGTGTGTGTGTGTGCGTGCGTGCGTGCGTGCGTGCGCGCGTAGGTGGCTTGACCTGAAGTGAGCTACAGTTTCTTCAGTCCACTTGTAAAATACGGGGCGTTAGCGATTAATGTTTTACCCTTTGTTATGGTTCTGCTTGATACTTGAGGTGATCTTGAGCAACAGTCTTAAAGGTGCTATCTCGCCACCCGATCTCTGACTGTGGGCCAGAGACAGATTTCAGGTTCAGCTAATCAACAGTACTGGGGACTGACTCAGAGTTAGCTTACACACGTACGCCATCATTTGCTTTGACACTCTGTCAAAGATTTCAGGATCAATAGAGCTGCAACACAATTGATGAGAAGTTCTCTGTTGTTTGATATGTTGGCGTAATGTTTCCCTATGGTCTTATCTGGAGTGTGGGGCCTGCCTTGCACGCAACTCCTGATTAAACTATTAAAGGGCCAATTTATCGCCTTCTGCAAAGTTGGTATTGATAACACACATAAGTGGTTCAACAAACGTGTATGCACCTGTGCTTGTAACGACTTACTGCATTATAATGTAGTAGCAGGCCTATACATTTATGTGGTTACTCAGGTTATTGATACACTTCCCCAACACCTGGGCCCCATTGACATGCTGTACTGAGCAGTGTTGCCAGATTGGGCTGTTTCCCGCCCAATTGGGCTGCTTAGGATAGCCGTGTGCGGGTAAAAATGGTATTTAGCAGAAAAACCCGCCCAATTTTTGCCATACAAATCAATAGAATTGGGCAGGATTTTGTGCTTCTAGGCAGGTTTTGAGCATTTTTTGGGCTGGAAATCATCAGCCTCATCTGGCAACCCTGGTACTGAGTTGTCAGGAGTTGTCAATCTCAGTCTCCTGCCAGTAGACTACTGTGCATCTAAGAGCATCTATATGAGGTCGAAAAAAACCTTTTAACCCATTAAGACACGCCATTATAGATTTGCTGTAACCAGTATGGCAATGATCAAGTCGTAGTGCATTACTAAAGGGCCTGTGTTATGTCATAGTATTGTAGTACTATGGTACCTAACTTTTCAATGTTATTACAGTGTGCCACTGGAGGTAGGTGTGCATTAAGGGGCTACAAAAACCTTAAACAAGATTGATATTGTCAGAGAAAGGTAAACAAGACGGTTCTGGTATAATGTTAAAGCGTTGTTTCGTTATGTAACTAGGCTAGTCATTGTGATGACTGCAAGATATTCCATTCATCTGTATACTGCTACCGGTCTGCCTGCCTGGGCTTAACACAGGGTATTATCTGTAGATAAGGGGTTTTGTGCAGTATGCCTGCGGACCAACCTGTTGCTGTTGTGGTTGTAGTATAGCTCAGCACTGATAGAGGGCGCTGCTCGTCAACTGCATCCTAGTTGGCTTGGTATTGCTCTCTGCTATGCAATGTTTGGGTAGTTACAGAGCTGACTGAGGCTTACTGACAAAACAAGAAAATATTATCCATCTTTGTTAAATACTTCATTTGAGAGAAATACAAGGCATTATCGATGCTGTGTCCAATGCTTACTTTGACATCCAAATTCATGTATATATTATGATAAAACTACTCCCCATGATGTGCTATCATTTGGTGTAACTTCATATGCCAGAGTCGGATGCTTTTGGCTTTTGCCGGTTTGTGGAAATACTTCAGGCTTATTCACATAATTGAAGCAGAGAAATTCCCACAGTCAGTGCTGTGGGCTCCTCTGAAAGTCTATTTATTAACAGTTAGACTGAGAGAATTCTGGTATGTTTGCCTACAACAGTTCTTCAGGTTTCATAATAGCTCTCTCTCTCTCTCTCTCTCTCTCTCTCTCTCTCTCTCTCTCTATCTCTCTCTCTCTCTCTCTCTCTCTCTCTCTCTCTCTCTCTCTCTCTCTCTCCCATTTATTTGCTCAGGCCTGACAAAGGCGCTCTCTGCTAGCAAAACGCTGTGACAAATGATTCTCTTCCTAGATTATCATACCGATAACTCATAGCGCATATCCATCACCGGTGTGCAAACAAGCACTTTAAACCCCCAGAGGACAGTTCTCTATTCTACTTCAGGAAAAAAATGACAAGCAATTACTTCAGGAAACCCAGTGACATGAGTCAAAAAATCTGTGGTTCGTCAACGTTTGCCTTCAAATGTTTGCAGAGTTTACATTCACCGGCATTCTGCAGTCACTCAGTGAGGGCCAGGGGCCACGCTGACATACACGCTCATAGAAGACTAACAGCTCAGCTGCTCCATCAACAGACAGCCAAGGAAGAGAAGAGGCCTCTCTCTCTCTCTCTCTCTCTCTCTCTCTCTCTCTCTCTCTCTCTCTCTCTCTCTCTCTCTCTCTCATGCTATATGCTTGAGACTACTGCATGGAAAAATACCTTTGAGAGAGAGAGAGAGAGAGAGAGAGAGAGAGAGAGAGAGAGAGGTAGAGAGAGAGGTAGAGAGAGAGAGAGAGAGAGAGAGAGAGAGAGAGAGAGAGAGAGAGAGAGAGAGAGAGACGCTGATGGCTGAATGTTTTCCATACAGCTACACCTGTCAGGTATATGCCATGCATGGAGCTGTCACCTACAGCCACATGGGACAGGGTGAGACTTACAGCACAGAGACAGATTCAGATGCCTTGCAGACTTCACTTACAGCCAGGAATGATCAAGACAAACACAGTCTGCAACACTATAAAGGAGAGAAGTATCTGGCGTGAGATGAAAATGACCAGCTTTACTAAAGAAATCACACAAGGCGACTATGTGACATGTCTTTGAAAAATGTGTCTAAACTTTTTAAAGAAACGCTGTATCAGTAATGAAAATGACTGAAATGCTGCATTCAATATATACGCCATGTACCATCTAATTCCTTATGGTAACTCTTGTCCCAAGTCATTAGGATTTACAGCATGTATCTCTACTCATTTTTCTGTTCTTCGTGGCGTGCATGACAGCCTAATTGTTTGCAATAACTGGCATCGGTCATGAAAATGTTGGCGCAGGTCCCGCGTCTGTGTGTTTGTCTTTGATGTGGTGCAATTACAGTGGGGGAATGAGTAACGGGTATCATATTGCCAGCCGCGCTGAGCTTCCCGGCTCAGACGCAGGTATATACCGCACAGCAACCTCTCTCTGTGTTTGTTTCCCTCTGACAGGCCCGCTGCCTAGCAACCGTCACTCTGGGTTGTGGGGGAAGCCTTTGCGTGAGTGCACCTGGTTTGTGACATCAGCAGCGAGTCATTCCGTCACAGGAGCGCTGCATTCTATCAGGGAAGCACACGCGGTCACTCACGCTACCATTCAGCCAGGTCAGGTTCTCACACTCTGAGTTACTATATATGGCACCCAAACAACAAGAACTGAACTGATAGCAATCAAGATGGTAACCATGTCCACTCATGCACACCATACTGTCACGTGTCATATTCAAACATGAGAGAAGTTTTAGTAATTTGCATGATGACACTGCACATTTCAACTACTAAGATAAGAAACAAAGCACATCAAAGCCAACTTGGGCGGAAGAAGGAAAAACACCAGCGTTATGTACCTACATTGAAAAACAAGAACCCAATGACAATTGAACAATTCAACCACTGATTTCAAAATCCAACACACGAAAAGGGAGCTTAAGACTGCATAGTCTGCGCATACTTACGGACTTCCGGATTTCCGGATTTCCCAAATTGGGGCCTGGAAGCTCCCTGGGCATGCCAGCGGTGCCTGAACATGCCCAGAGTGCTTTGCTGCTGCTGTGGTTTCACTATTATGGAAAATGTGATGTTTGAATAAGGAGTCTCACAGAGACGAGCTGAGGAATCATAATAGAGTAGGGAAGCCGCACAGCGCAGCACAGGATGGGATAGGATGGGATGGGATGGGATGGGGATGTCTGTTCCTTTTGGGGTTTTTTAAGTGTCATGGCAACAAGTGCTTTATTATTTGTGGGCAATGACACTTGGCACAGTCCTACAACCTTCAATTCAATTCTTACAGAAGAATAAGAAAGTAAATACATATGCAAATCTCAATTTATTGGTCTTAGGGAGATAGCCCTATGAGATAAGATATCTCGTTTTCCAGGGGGTCCCCATGACAAAACAGTACAGTACAATTAGAAAACATCGACAAGACGACACTTATATGCACATACAGTACATTCACTCAGAACCTCAGGCAATGTGTGACAGAGCAGTCATTGTCACTACATGACAAATCATATGTATCCTTATGCCAGTAAAAGAGAATGGAATGATGTATTCATTTTCTGAGGGGATTTCATACAATTTACATACAAATACACATACTCTAATTTGAAGGATCCCATACCGTTAATCCTTCTGCATCTGTCTTCCCCCCTCTAAACGGTATCAGCCTGTCCTCTGTGAGGATAGCATCCAGGGCTGGACTGGGGGAGAAACAGGGCCCGGGCACTTTTGGTTTGAAGGGGCCCCTCATAATTAGTGGCGCAAAATTGATTCACCGGTGGGCAGTGCTTAATTTGAGCCGGAACATGCCGGAACAGGATCCCCCACCTCGTCATTTTGACCCCCTCGTGTTCCGGGACTTATTTTGGCTGATCCCCCACCTCTCGTGAATGATTAAAAAAAAAAAAAAAGTTTTTTGTTTTTTTATCATTAAAAAGTTTTTAAATGTAGTAGCCCATAACTTCTATTCATAAATTGTACAAAAATAAATTGATGGATTAGGTTTTTATAATAAATCTTCATACCTTCATGTCTATTCAATGTTACTGGTCGCTTGACATACAAACCACGCCTCAAGAGGAACAGAATGGAAAATTAATACTGGCGGCAAATACAGGTCGGACCGAGGTCAGTGTGTCAGTGAGAGGGACAATCAACTTGTGCAGGTGAAAAGTTTTACTTTTAAAATGTCTAAACGACAGATGACTTTAACTTCATTTTTCAAGAAAAAGGAAGAGGGAGAGGAGTCAAAACGCTACAAAGCAACCGGCGATGGGGACAGCAGCGTCGCTGCTAGCATCCACGAAGCAAGTAGAACGGCTAGTTCTCCCACCGCCTCAACAGCTCCTAGTTCTAGCGTGCAGGTGCAGCTAGCTACGACCGGTGCTGATACAGACTACACAGCTGCCGCGGATCAGGACAACCAGCCAGATGCAGTTGAAGGACAAAGCCACGACGACCACCAGACCAGTGCTACAGCATCACAGCAAGAAACAACCGAGCTGGAGCAAGAGGTGACAACTGGGACAGTTAGCGTGGAGGGTTCAGGAGAGGAGAGCGGGGACAGCGGAGGAGAGCAGGATGGGGCAAGCGAGAGATTCGGGAAGGGAGGATGCTCACATATTTGGACGCCAGAGCAGTTTAAAATCAAACAGTCATACAACCCCTGGCTGGTTATGGGAAGTTTAGGTTTAGGCTGCACAATCTGTCAAAAAGTGGGGACATTGGGGCCACTTAA
>NC_085862.1:27751994-27764494 GCF_034702125.1 Engraulis encrasicolus | reverse complement strand
AAAGGGTATATAGCAATACTGCCTCCTCACATCACAATACAATATCGTGACTGAGTATCGCGACTTCTCGGTCAAGTCAAGCCAAGCAATGATGGTAACACTTTATTTAGGGGTTCACATGTTGGCTACTGATTACTAACTGTGTAAGGTGAATACATCTGCAAAAGAGTCATGTGTTAAACAAAATCAATCATTTATTAGGCATGTTCACATATGTATTGTTCTTTGCCAATAGGTCTTTCATATTGATACAATTGTAATAATGGCTTAGAAGGCCCTTGGTTTTAGCAAAAACATTTTATACGTAACTTATACAGACTGTATTTAGTCATGTAAGCCTATATTACTGGCCAGCCAATATGTAAATCCTAAAAGCCTTCAGTGTCAACGAAATGATTCCTCTCATTGACAGGTCACATAATCCTGCACACAACTCTGCAGAGCCACTCATTGCTTAAATTCACAAATTTCTCTAATTAAAATTCGTAGAACATGGACCTCCGCCCCATGAAAACAGCCAGTAATATATTTAATTTCCAGATCAGTGGTTCCACCTCAGTGGACGGTTGCTATAGTTAGTATACCGGTAGTTTGTATAGTTAGTATAGTTAGTGGCAATTAAGTAACTTTTTGACAGACCTACTTTGGATAAGTAAACAGTTTAACGATTAAGCAACCAATTACAATGCAGCATTACGTTCTAGAAGGTCATAAAAGCACATAAGATACGCTTAAAACATTATACTCACTTTTCCCCTTCAGTGCTGTTTCAAACATTTTTGCAGAAAACATACGGTATACCGGGTAGGCCTACCCTCCCTTTCTTGATCAATCTGATTAATCCTGTCTGATAAATAGATAAGTAGGCTATTTACTGGAAGACTATAGCATCCTCTGATATTTGACACATTTCCTCATGTGGTATTGTCATCTGTGACTCTTAGCAAGATGCAATACTACACACACACACACACACATACACACACACACACACACACACACACACACACACACACACACACACACACACACACACACACACACACACACACACACACGCACACACACACACACACACAGCTGTGCACACTCCTACACATCCATTGCAGACATACACACACACTTAAACACATCCCATTCTAGCTACTAACACACACACACACACACACACACACACACACACACACACACACACACACACACACACACACACACACACACACACACACACACACACACACACACACACACACACACACACACACACACACACACACACACACACACACACACACACAGAGCGGATTGTTACCATGGAAGAAATAGGACCACAATGACACTCTGTATCTCGTGGGGAATACTTGCGGGAAGACCTCACATTACAGCAAATCATACTGTACACATCCGTCACCTCAGAGCTCACAGTGAACTCTACAGATGAGGTCAGCGCAGTTACAGGTTTCTTTTTCTTAATCGCTTTACCGCTATTTTTGAGACTCGCAGCAAGTCGTCATAATCACTATTTCAGCAGAACTTTTGTTGCAAACTGTATGTTGAAGACATAAGCTGTTGTGTTTTGACGTGGTGCGTTGACCGTCATGAAAATGTGCTTTTTGGAGGGACAACTGCGTCAAAGCAATCAAGAAAAACTGTTACAAGCTTCTGCCTGACTGGGGCCAGATCCAGCCCCCATTACCCTGTACTTAAATGACTGCAAGTCGCTTTGGATAAAAAACATCAGCTAAGTGTAATGTCATAATGTAATGTAATGTAAACAATCAATCACAAGGGTGCCCATATTCCACACCTGTTAGTGTTGACGTAGGTAACTATTGAGATTTCTTTCTCTTTCTATTCGCAGGTGATGCTAACACAATCCAAAAATATGAGTCTGCTTTTAGTATTATTCGCATACATGTAAGAGGCTGTGAGCTCTCTGGCCATAGTCACATGCAGGCTTCATTAGAAGTCTATGAGGCACGGGAGTCGCTGTGGAGGAGAGATGTTCTAGTGAAAGCACAGCTGATTGTGAGTCAGTCGGTGTCTCGGAAGAATGCATACTGAAATTTCACAGCAACCACATGAGGTGTGTGGGGGGTAGAGCCTGAAGCACGTAGGCCTACACAAGGGTGTCAGTTAGGGTAATTATATCTGTAAACTTTTCCATATTCCTCTAGTGTTAGTATTCAAGTGGTATCACCTCGTATAATGTCTCAAGTTCAGGGAAAGCAAAACGGAATAAAATGGGGCTGCCATTAAAGTAAGATATCCTGCACACTGTCCATTCCACCATCAATTTTTAATACAACGTTGGATGACCGAAACGCTGTATGAAGGTTTGTGGTTGACAGGGACAGTGTACAGGATGTCTTAACACTTGAATGACAACCCCACTGGCCCTGGGATGATATCCTACGCACCTGTCCAACTACAGAGGTGTACCAAAGCGTCATTTTGAACTAAAATGGGGTTGGGAAAACAGGCCATTCCCTCTCAAAGCCTTCACTATATAAAGTACATTACGAATGTTCTGCCACTTTGCTTCCCATAAGACATAACCACAAGCACAGATGGCAGAACATCAAATAAATGGCTTTAAGAGCACACACATTATTGAACGTGCGAACAAAAAACAATCTGTCACTCCAGGCAGGTTTATCGGACCACGCTGGAGTCCAAAACTCGCTGAGCATATTGACACAGTGTTGGCTTTTAACTGTTAATCATGACAAGTGACTCATTCCTTAAATAGGAGCAATTTCAGTAAGTGCTAAATCAATAGTGGTGTCAGAGAGGCTCCTCTGAGGCCTATGGCTGCCTCTTGGTGATACTGTCTGTCCGGATGAATGATGGCGGAATGAATGGATCCTTCTCCACATACTGCAATGTTCACAACTTTGGAGCATCGGATGATTTTACATTTCTTGGTACACTGTAAAACGTTAGGCGTTTACAAGTAAGCTGCCCTGCTGCCTTAAGTTTTTTTAAGTTAAGTTAACTCAACTTAAGAAAGCCTTGAGTTGAGTTACCTTACAAACTTGAGGCAGCAGGGTAACTTACCTTTTTACGTTTAGCTGGCTTACAATTTTTTACAGTGATACTGTCAGGTTGAATGATGGAGGAATGAATCGATCCTTCTCCACATAGTGTTCACAACTTTGGGACTCTGAATGATTTTACATTTAAACCTGTTTGTCACTAGTTATGTAGCCTATATGGCATCTTTACATTACATTACATTGCATTTGGCAGATGCATTTTAACCTAAACAACTTACAATCGAGGACATAATCATAGTCAACATCACTAGCAGATACAAAGTGCACAGGAAATATACAGAACAAGTGCAAATGCTAAGTAGGGTTAGTACAGTAACGATGTAGGTAAAGTACATTGGCATAGGGTTAAGTAGAGTACATGCATAAACACATCATGCCATTGAGTTTGGCTCAGAACTGGGGCAGCTCAAGCATTGAGGTAGTAGATAGTCACGAAAGAGAAGAGTTTTTAATGTAATGTATTGTAATATGGCATTTGATCAGAGAAGGCAAAGGCAACTGTATGTTTTCCTCTGTCATTGCTACCTTTTCCTCAAAACGAGTGTGGTGATTGGGTAAGCTATATTTTCCAAGTTGATACAAGCATTTTTCCATGGGTTTATTTAGCCCCTATCCACATTTGTAAACTCTACAAGCTTTTACTAATGCAGAGTTGTAAAACCTGTCACATTAATCTCACCTCAATCTCACACCATCAAGGTGAAAACAAGGTTATAAGAAGGACTTGCACAAAGTTAATTACAAAAGTGATGTACCCATTTACATGAAAGAGACTGTTCCGGATGTTCAGAATGTTCTTTTCAAAACCGACAACCACAATAATTTAGCTTTTTATTGTCGAGCTCCTTTGAGGTTTTGAATAATAATATTGGGACATGGCACAAACCCCTAACAGTACACCTTGTATCATCCCTCTCATTAAATTACTGGGTACACAGGGCTGGACTGGCCATCTGGCATATCGGACATTTCCTGGTGGGCCCCACACCCTCGAGGGCCCCTATTTTCAGAAATGTAAAAAATATACATGTTTTATTATTTTAATTTTTCTACATTTCTGAAAATAGGGGCCTGGGAGGATGTGGGCCCACGAGGGTGCGGGGCCCACCTTTGAGTCAGTTCTGCGTCGCTAATCATGAGGGGCCCCTTTAAGCCAAAAGTGCCCGGGCCCTATTTATTCCAAGTCCAGCCCTGTGGGTACACGCAGTACTCTCTCTATGCAGCTGAACACAAAAGTCGCACAAAGTACAACATGACATAACACGGCCGAGGATTTGTGACTGCATGTGCTGTGCCTTGGCATGGTCTCCATAGCCGCTGGCATCTTTCTTCCTCTGGGTGATCATCATCATTCAGGCTCCTCTCTCACCTCTCCTCACCTCACGAGTCTCCGAGGGTGCCAGACAGGTGAGGCAGATGCCTCGGAAGAACCGCTCTAACCTGTAAGTAAAGTGGAGGCCTTTGCCAGTTGCCAACGCCACTCTGCCAAACCACAGCCACACTCACTCACTCACAGCAGAGCATGGGAAAACACTGTGCTTTGCACTGCTGATTTCAGAGAGAGAACAGAAAAGGCGGAAAGCTAGGCTTGTGTAACGTCGGTCTTCTTAACAAAATAAATTCAAACTTGTGCAATAATAAACGGCAGTTAGTAGTGAAACAGAAAGAAACAACAAAAGCACACATATTCATAGGCGAAAATAGATTGACTTGAGCAACTTTGAGTTGGTCACTCGCTGGCTGTTGGGAAACCCAACACTTTCGCTCGCTGCGCAGTTCACTGCAAGGCAACAATAAGAGGTGAACACGAATCCAGCCTGTGGGTTTTCAAATTTGCTGAGGTCAACAAGATTGACATCTTAGCAAAAAAAAAGGCAGAAAAAAAGCTGAAAAGGTTAAAATGAGGTGACCAAGCGAGCGGCAGTATTTGTGTGTGTATGTGGACGGTTGCCATGGCGAGGCAGTGCACTTAAAACTGCTTTTCTATTTATTCTGTTTCACAAGCTGTTAGTTCTCCCGCTTTATGGGTGGGTTGTGACACGGACCTTGTGTGTGTGTGTGCATGTGTGTGTTTGTGTGTGTGTGCGCGTGTGTGTCTGAGTGTGTGTCTCTGTGCATGCATATATGTATGCATGTGTGTGTGTGTGTGTTGGTTGTTTGCTCGTGTGTGTGTGTGTGTGTGTGTGTGTATGTGCGCCCGCGCGCTTGTGTGTGTGCGTATGCGTGCGTGTGTGTGTGTTGGTTGCTTGTGTGTGTGCGTGCATGCGTGCAATGTATGCAGCATGCGTCTGTGTGTGTTGGTTGCTTGCTCGTGTGTGTGTGTGTGTTTGTGTGTGTGTTTGTGTTTGTGTGTGTGTGTGTGTGTGTGTGTGTGTGTGTGTGTGTGTGTGTGTGTGTGTGTGTGTGTGTGTGTGTGTGTGTGTGTGTGTGTGTGTGGTGGCGGCGTGCGGTGCAGTACAGTAGGAATGTTGCTACGACAATAGTGTGCGAGTGGAAAATGACTAATAGCCGTGAAACAGGTTTAACCTCCAGCCTTGCCTTGGGAGCATTAGCGTGAGAATTAGCATTACTCTACAGAGCGATTGACAACAAGATAGACGTGTGTGGTGGGGGGGAGAGAGAGGGAGAGAGAGGGAGAGAGATCAAGAGAGCGAGAGAGAGAAAGAAAGAAAGAAAGAAAGAAAGAAAGAAAGAAAGAAAGAAAGAAAGAAAGAAAGAAAGAAAGAAAGAAAGAAAGAAAGAAAGAAAGAAAGAAAGAAAGAAAGAAAGGGGGGTATCCCTGAGTGACAGGGATGTTGCTTGACGTTAACAGGCTAATCCATAATGTTGGAGGAAGAAAAAGAATTAACAGCATGTCCTCGGGCCGGGATTAATTTAATTTAAGTTACTCCTCACACACACGCACGTGCACACACACACACACACACACACACACACACACACACACACACACACACACACACACACACACACACACACACACACACACACACACACACACACGCACACACGCAAGCGCGCACACACACACACACACACACACACACACACACACACACACACACACACACACACACACACACACACACACATAGAGGGGGGGAATAGAGTAGCAAATTCCACTTTCTTGCATGGACTGCAGGGAAGTGAGGAGGGTTTGAGTGTTAAAGCGATGGTTCGGAGTAGAATCACCCTAATGCCATTTGAACCGTGACACCCATCCACCTTTACACCCGAAGTGTTTTCTGCCGCAGCCTTACATCAACAGAGTTGCCGTGTTATTCGATGTTTATTCCGGTTAGCTTGACTCAAGCGCATATGGATACTGGGCACCGTCTCCAAACTTTCCCCACAAAAATAACATGTCATGACACCAAACTTCTGCAGTAGCACAAATATGGTCTGTACTCACGAAACGAAGCATTTGGAAGTTTGGAAATAGTCCAGGAGTTTATTATTATCAACACAAGCCGAATAGCTTCTCTGCTGCTAAAGCTGCGCCAACGTTACTTCCGTCATCTAAGACAAGCATGTAAGAGTCCTCAACGAAGCTCATAATATGCACAATGAAAAGTGAATTCAGCATCAGTATTGATAACGAAAATCCTTGTCTAATTGATAGTAGGTAAGATTTGAAATATCTTTTAAGTATTGCCTTGAAAATATAAGCCTTAATCACAATTCAGTGAAAACTTTTTTAACACTCTCGTCTGGAAGTTTGTTGAAGACTTTTACGGGCTTGTCTCATATGACGGAAGTAACGTTGGCACAGCTTTAGCAGCAGAGAAGCTATTCAGCTTGTGTTGATAATACTAAACTCCTGGACTATTTCCAAACTTCCAAATGCTTCGTTTCGTGAGTACAGACCATATTTGTGCTACTGCAGAAGTTTGGTGTAATGACATGTTATTTTTGTGGGGAAAGTTTGGAGACGGTGCCCAGTATCCATATGCGCTTGAGTCAAGCTAACCGGAATAAACATCGAATAACACGGCAACTCTGTTGATGTAAGTCTGCGGCAGAAAACACTTCGGGTGTAAAGGTGGATGGGTGTCACGGTTCAAATGGCATTAGGGTGATTCTACTCCGAACCATCCCTTTAAGATGCTGTAGATGTGGAGAAGGAAGGAAGCAAAGCGGAACTTTCTCCCTCCCTCCCAAGTGCTTTCATGAATCCTCTGTCCCAGTGTTGCCACCTGTCCCATTATGGCTAGATTGTCTCAGTTTTTAATCACCTTGGAAAAATTACATTTGCCATTGCATACAAAAAAAATTGTCGAAATGTAGGGTTTTTTTGTCAGACAGAGGTAAGGTAATAATAACTAGAAATGCATTCTCACAGAAAATGCTGGAAGCGGGCTTGCCTTTTGGGGCAGAAATGAAACAAAGTACTATTGAGAAAACAAAGCTAAAAGAAATCTTGGAAAAACTCCATCCACCCAGTCAGAAGTTATGGGCCAAACAATTCAGCCATCTTGGATTCAGCCATCTTGAAAGTGTTGTAGCTCTGCGTTTTGGGGATATACTAAATGACATAGATGGTATTTTAAGTTGGCTAAGGAACACTGCATATGATATAATTTTGAAAATCAACATGGCTTCGAGCGGGATTAGAACTCACAACCTCCATATCTGTAATCCAACCCCTTTGCCATTGATATTAAATGACATACAATACATGATATTTGAAGTTGGCTAAGGAACACTGCATATGATATCATTTTGAAAATCAACATGGCTTCGACTGGGGTTCGAACCTCCAACCCCCATATCCCTAATTCAGCACATTTGCCATTCATACTAAATGACATACATGGCATTTTAAGTTGGCCAAGGAACACTGCATATGATATACTTTTGAAAATCAACATGGCTTTGACTGGATTCGAACCCCCAACCTCCATATCTGTAATCCAGCACATTTGCCATGCATACTAAATGACATACATGGCACTTTAAGTTGGCCAAGGAACACTGCATATGATGTAATTTTGAAAATCAACATGGCTTTGACTGGGTTTCGAACCCCCAACCTCAATATCTGTAATTCAGCACATTTGCCATCCATACTAAATGATATACATGTATGGCATTTTAAGTCGGCCAAGGAACGCTGCATATGATATAATTTAGAAAATCAACATTGCTTCGTGTGGGTTTCGAACCCTCAACCTCCATATCTCTAATGCAGCAGCATGCACTACCACTAAGCCAAGCAGCTAATTGTCATGCATAGTCCAGCAATACTATATTACATTGCATTGCAGAGCTGAACAATGGACTTCTAGAATGCTTGCTCGCACCTGCTCGTTAAGAATGGAATCTTGAGACAGTGACAGTTGAAATGGAATCCTTCACTGGCTGCACCTGTTGTGATTGACTGAAAGACAGTTAGTATTGAGCCTTTAACAGGGGAGAAAATGAGAATGAGTTTTTTGTCTTTACAACATCGTTGTAAAAAAACTAAAAGGAGTTGGCACGTGTCCTTTTCACAGATCGGAGTCATGCTTGTGATGTCTCTAACAGTCTTTGAATGAAGTTTATAGGTTAAATTTTTCAGGCACAAATGGACCTCCGTGTGGGACATGCGCTGATCTCTTGAAAAATGCCCTTTTCGAAAGACTGGGATTCTCCATAGAGCCAGGCCTGTTTTTTTATAAACCTGCCATTTAAAAAGTATTGGGATTTGGGAGATGAAACTTTGACAATTTGGAGACATCCCATAGAGCTCGCTAACAACGCGTCAACTAAACTTCTAGGTGAAAGTGTTGATGTTTTATGACCGAAAAAGCCTCCTACACTCTAATCTCTAGAGTGGCGGAACCTTGGTTCATGGAGGTTCCACCACTGTTTCCAATGGGGACCCAGGCTTTCACTAAATCGCCAAAAACGGGAAAACGACAAGAGACACGGAGAAGCCTATAACGAAACGCGATCTCCAAGCCGAGCCGGTCGTTTTAGTGTTTGAACGGTGTCTCTATCTCGAAAGGCCTAGGAGGAGATCCATTTTCTATTTTTACTGTCCCTGTACAAGAGAACCAATAAACAGGACTTAGAGATTACTATAATCGGGCCTTGCTCTGCAAGAGCTCTGCTCTTGCTCCGCAAGCCCGCTTAATAATCGGGCCTTGCTCTGCAAGAGCTCTGCTCTTGCTCCGCAAGCCCGCTTAATAATAATTGTATTTGTATAGCACTGTGTCATACAAGGCATGTAACTCAAAGTGCTTAACAAATGGGAAAAAAACATTGTTAGAGATTTAAAAGGAGAGGTATAGAGGAGAGGCAGAAATAGCAGGAAGGCAGAGGAAGAAGAGATAGACAGAGATTGTAGAGTCATAAGGTCAACGTAGGTTAGGACCAGGATTCTTAGATGCGTAAGGTCCATAGTGGCTGGGCCTATCATAAGTCATAGATAGTCACACAGAGATTGGGCGCTCAGGTGCGGCCCCTGGTGGCATCAGGGGTGAGGAAAAACTCCCTTTCGCTTTATTCATAGTTTGTATGGGGGGAAAAAAAGCTCAGTGAGGTCTGAGAAAAAAAAAAACCCTATAGTCAGGAAGAAACCTCAGGCAGAGACCAGCGGCCACCTAGGGGAGCCCCCTGCCAGGGCTGGTTGCGAGTAGTAATGGCGCTGCGGCAGCTGGGACACTATGGTGGCGACCCTTGTCCCTCCTTGTCCCTCCTCCGGTCCCCAACACTGTCCCATCATGTCCTTCTGCTCTGCTCAGCTGATTGTGCTGATTCTGTACCTCAGGGATGGGGAACCTTTTTCACCTGAGGGGCCACTTCATATTCCTACAAGGGCTGTAAAAGTCCTCCAAGGGCCTTACTATGAACACAAACCAGGATTTCCCCCTGCAATTTAGGCCTACATTGAAGGCAGCCACCTTTAAAAAAACAGACCCCATCTTGTCTAGGTCCCCTGAAATATAAGTTAATTGTATTGCACATGTAATTCCTAAGACAAGATTCCTTTACAAAGCATATCAAATTTCATGTGAAGCTAACATTGAAATCATATCGGGGGCTGGATAAAATGAAACATAAGATCCCCAACCCTACTGTTCATACTGCATATCCTTTAGAATCCAGACAGGGCACAATGGTCATAATTATTGTGTGATTAGAACCCGGGTCTCTGTATCCACGTGTTCATCTAAGAATTGTCTCCTGTCTATTCATCCAAACTCCTCCAACACTGATGATGCCCAGGTGGCAAGTTGGCGTCCCACTGGGAGCAGTACAATGCCTATAATGGATGACAGATGTCAGCGGAGTTAAAGGCATATCACGCAGGTGTGTGCGTGTGTGTGTGTCTGTGTGTGTGTGTGTGTGTGTGTGTGTGTGTGTGCGTGCGTGTTTGTGTGTGCGTGCGAGTGTGTATGCGAGTGTGTGTGCGTGCGTGTGGGCGTGCGGCCATGCGGGCGTGCGTGTGTGTGTGTGTGTGTGTTCCTGTGCGTAAGAGAGAGAGAGAGAAAGAGAGACACAGAGAGTCTAAGTAAGAGAGAGAGAATGGGAGAGAGGGAGGGAGAGAGAGAGAAATACAAAGAGAAAGACAGAGAGAAAGAGAGAGAGAGAGAGCGAGAGAGAGTAGGAGAGAAAGACGTTTGGCCTCTCAACCCCACAGCAAGTGGCCAGATGCAGTTCCTCAGCTCCAAACCAGAGCCACTTTAATGTCAGCCTTTGTGGTCAGGATGTTTTGCTTGCACAGCCTTGCTAAACGTTCCTCTGTAAAACAGGCCAAGAAAACACAGTCAAATATATAAATGGTCGTATGGAGCTGCTAGCGCTCCTCAATACGCAAGGTTTACATTATTATCTGCAAATAGCCTCAATGCTTGGCTGGCTCAGAAAAAAACATCCCATACAATAAAAAAGCACAGCTGCCTGCCCGCGTGCGCAAAAATTGAGTCAATGAGTCTGTGCGTGGTCTGGCCTTTTTAGAGTTTTATCCTCTTGTCAGTTTCAAGTGTTGTTTAGGAAAGTTGACCACATTTTCAGACGCTCCACCACTCATTTTAGCTAGGGGAGTTCCTTTCTTATTTGTAGGATTTGTAGGAGAAATCGAAAGCCAAAATTGTACAAGTGATCGCAAAAAAACTTTATCCCCCATGGTTAACCACATGATTGAGTTGATCAAACTAAGAAAATTGCAAGGATAAAAATGCAGGATTGACGTGCAGCTAACTGAATAACTTTACCCTGGAGGAAGTTTAGTTTAAATGAATAAGCCTCTAGAATTGTTTCATGTCCCATTCGCTCTGTGATTCATGTTAACTCAGCCTCCGCTTCAAAACTGCCATAGCAATCTACTGGAACGCTTATAAAGACTTTCTTTGTCAGACACATCAAGTGAATGATGACATGGTCTCCCTCCTAAAACCTCCATGAGGTTGCAAAGGAAAATGCCAATGTTTTAATGTGGCTGTTACTAATAACCAAAGCCCTGAAAATATGTCTGGCATGTTAAATCATTGATCTTGAAGCAAACCTACTGCATGGAAAGATGCGCTTTGTTGTTAATGTGTCATCTGGGAGCTCTATCCCAAAACAGGGACTCGCAGAAATAATTTCTCTTCCTTCACATTTTTCTCTCTATTTCTATGTCCTTTCCCATCTAAGTCACTTTCTCTTCCACTCTTGTTCGCTCTGTGTATATGTAGTGTGTGTGTGTGTGTGTGTGTGTGTGTGTGTGTGTGTGTGTGTGTGTGTGTGTGTGTGTGTGTGTGTGTGTGTGTGTGTGTGTGTGTGTGTGTGTGTGTGTGTGTGTGTGTGTGTGTGTGTGTGTGTGTGTGTATGTTTATGTGTGCACGCGCATGCACGTGTGTGCATAGGGGTGTGCGTACATGTATGCGTACGTGTGTGTGTGCACTGGTGCGTGCGTGCGTGTGTACTATGGCATAACAAGCACATCAGCACATGTCGAGAACAAAAACTCTTGGCACACGAGTAGGCCACAACTCACGACGACGCTGTTGTTGTTTGCATCTCAGCCAAAGTCATCAGTCGCCAACAACGTTAATGTCGGGTTTAAAGCTCACAGCACCATTGACACCTACAACAAGTCTACAAATCACCTCAGCAAATTCCAACACACACCTATATTTGGCATCCGCTCCTACTACAGTATGTTCCCAGAGATGTGAAAAGCCAAGGCTTTGTCTGTGTTGACACACGGTGACTCACCTGACTACTTTGTGGATGAATACATTTTTTTGTGACTGTTGTTGTTGGTACTATACTATCGACCTCAGACATCACTGATGAAATCTGTCTCTCTCTCTCTCTCTCTCTCTTTATCCCTCTTCATTTCTCTCTTCTTCTCTTTGTCTCTCTTTGTCTCTCTCTCTCTGTCTCTCTCTCTCTCTCTCTCTCTCTCTCTCTCTCTCTCTCTCTCTCTCTCCATTTCTCTCTTCGTCTCTCTCTCTCACGCACTATCTC
>NC_085862.1:27726994-27739494 GCF_034702125.1 Engraulis encrasicolus | reverse complement strand
TTTTGAGTCAAATGTCACATTTGTCCTATGGTGTGACTGTCACAAGCCTGGTTTTCCATATTAAAACATTTAAAAAAGTCATTTGTCTAAACAACCCTGGCATGTTTTTCAAGGTGTCTATTTTAGCAAGTGGCAATGCTTAATTTTTTTCCTGCTTTTCTGAGACTGTATGGACTTATGAAACTTTGTCACAGAAAACAATGTCCCGTGATTTGTGTGGTGTGACATCATATTTTTGGGTAATTCTGTGGATAATTATCTATTGTTGAAACTCCAGCGGTACATACATTGTGACTTTAGACCCTTAAGAAGCCAATGGCAAGGGTGGATTTTAGGTTTTTCTCTCAGAGTTCATCAATCAATCAATTACGTTTTGCTACCACAAGATGTATTAGTTTTGTAGTCCTTTGGTGTGACAGCCATAAAATACATTTTGACAATAGTGTATATTTTTCACATTTTTTTTTCTTATGTAGATGCAAATGCATGCAGGTGAAAATTGTATTTCAGTGGCAACGACTCAGATTTAAATTAACTCAAAAGCCCTATGGTGTGATGGTAAAAGTCCTATGGTGTGACACTTTGGAGTGTCACATCAAAGGACAAACAGGTCACACCAAAGGACTAGATATCTCAGAAATAGGTTTTAAAACAACTGGTTGTACATTTTTTGCTTATTTTGTTGTTTGACTAGATACATTTTGTGTATTCAAATTACTTATTCCTTTATTGGCCATTGGAATTTATACTTTATACTTATACTTATACTTTACTATATACTATATTTATACTTATACTTTACTATATACTTATACTTTATACTTATACTGTTGATGAATATTTGCTGTTGATTTTAGATACTGACAAAGGATATAAACATGTCATTAATGGTGCTTTGAAACCATAAAATAGAACGGTAACGGTGAAGGAAAGATGAGTGAGAGAGGAGAAGTATAGATGAATAAAGTATGCAGTGGAGAGCTCTATATAGCATAAATGTGCTGCCCAGCTTGAGATACCAAACAGGCACTGGCCACTACACACTACAGGTTCAATGGTGTGACAGTCATAGTATACCTACAAAGAGGGTGAGGTGTGATGGTCATGCCAAGGTCACACTTCAGTATGAGTCTTATGAGCTCTGCAGGTTATATGTAATGACCGCATGGCTGTCATTAAGTGTTACGATAGGCTGATAATCTATGACTTAAAGACTTATAAGCATAAAGTGTAGGTTCATATTGACTACAACATTACATTATGATCAAAAGACAAAATAATCATGTTGATACATTTGTTTCTGGCTCAGTTCTGTCCTTTAGTGTGACATGAATGTCCTACGGTGTGACATTTTTTAAACGCTCAAATATTTGTTTGAGCTTAGCAATATGTTTGATAAACACTGAATATTGCATTAGGGAAGAGCAAATTATCATCCCTGAAATGGTAGTATACATTCAGGCATTTTTGAACATTAAAAAGAAAGGTGTCCCTGTATTTGCTCGAAGGTTTCTGATAAGATCACCTCTAGTGGGAAAAAAAATCCTTAAATGGTTATTCCTCATTAAATTAAGACAAAAAAAGCAATAAATATGAAGAGTGTAACAATGTTCATAACACTCCATCAAGCCATTTCTACATTACTCAATATATTTATTTCTTAACGTCACACCAAAGGACATATTTTCAGCAAATTGCTCTATCAACATAAATAAATAATCAATTAATAGACCAACATTGTGACCACTTGGATTTTTTGAAAGATGAATTGCTGCACTACTTAGAAGTGTACTTTTCCCCCTCATAAACAATGTTTTGTGAAAAAAATAGTTTTTTTGCTGCCTATCTGTCATCTACCCACATACAGTAAGACTGCTCCAATAAAAATGTCCTCACACATTGTTTGTAAACTCTTATAACTACACTAGATGATGCCTTTGAAGTAAGGCCAACATAATCTGTAATTGTAAGATAAAGAGATATTGCTTGACTATCATGTTACTCTAGGTCACTTTTGGTATTGTCCATATGTTAATTGCTTTTATGTTATGTGTGTCCTATGTCCTGAATGTTTTGTATGAGCGAAGCTCACTTTACTGCAAATCAAATCTACCCTTGGGTACCAATAAAGTAATCTAATCTAATCTAATCTAATCTAATGTTAGACAATTTTTGTACAAAGAGTAATGTACAGTGGACAGAAGAGAAAAGACTTTGATGCTGGTTACACTTATGCAGATATTTTCATCCGTTTACGATGCAAACATGACATGTGGATAAATTAAAACTCCATTGTGCATTTTAGCCCCCTACTGTAAATTGGATATTTTTTTTAAACCAGAGTTTTGATACATGCATTCTAAAACTCTGTTTAAAGGGGTATGCCACTATTTTGGGGCTTAATACAGTTCAAATCGTTGGCTGGTGTTTATAAAGGTGGTAAAGTGTCTTATTTTTCATGTAAGCCGTTGTCTTGCTTTAAGACAAGTTAAAAGTGGGAATATGTCGCTAAGCTAGTGAAAGTCAATGGATCCATGTAGCATGCTACAATGCTACACGGATACATTGACTTTCACTAGCTTAGCGACATATTCCCTCTTTTAACTTGTCTTAAAGCAAGACAACGCTTGACATGAAAAATAAGACACTTTACCACTTTTATAAACACCAGCCAACGATTTGAACTGTATTAAGCCTCAAAATAGTGGCACACCCCTTTAAGTGTAAACACGATGCCAAAACCAATGCGTTTTCAAAAACATCCATATAGATATAAACCGCTTCTGTGCAGGGCAGAGCGTTTGTCCTTATCACTGCTGATTGCCTGGCACAGCACAATCAGCGCCTGCTGCCCGTCCTGGCCGCCCCAACAGGTGCTTATTTACCTCTCAGGCTAGCAATTACCTGATCCCCGGCTGCACATCATTTAGCATTGCGCGCACCAAAGCAGAAAGAAGAAGAGAAAAAAAACAAAAAACAGAAATGGCAGCCCATAATTTGCCAGCAGGGATTAGCACAAAATGACAGCATTACATCATAATGCAATCCGAACCATTTTGCAACGCAGCTAGCTCACGTCTAACTGACAAGCAAAAGCAGTGGGAAAGTGATAAGGAGATGTGTTGCGTTTAACACGTATGTATCGCACTGAAGTGCATACCTTGCCCATAGCGTGAGTCCTGTTCCAGTGTTTAAGCGTTGACGAGGGAGCGCTATTTCGCTATTGGTCAAGCAGATTGAAAGCAGCATGTGTCGTAAAGCTCGGAGGGCCCTCAGTAGACCTATGGCCAGGGAAGCCGACAGGGTGGGGGACAAAAGGGTCTGGTGTCCCTGGCCCAGGAAGAGAGAGGGCCCAGAAATGGGTTCTCTTAGATTTTTGGATTTTTTGAAAGATGAATTGCTGCACTACGTAGAAGTGTACTTTCCCCCCTCATAAACAATGTTTTGTGAAAAAATAGTTTTTTGCTGCCTATCTGTCATCTACCCACATACAGTAAGACTGCTCCAATAAAAATGTCCTCACGCGTTGTTTGTAAACTATTATAACTACACTAGAATGTATTTGGAGGGGGGGCCCAATCAGATTAATTTGTCCCAGGCCTGGTCAAGGCTGTCAGCGGCCCTGCCTGTGGCTGTGCCGGTGAAACCGAACCTAGTCCTCCCTTCCCCCCACCTCACCTCACCTCCCCTCTCTCTGTTTTTTATTAATCTCTCATCTCACCCATGGAATTTATTAAGGGGCTCGAAATAATAGCTGTCCGGCTGGGGCCGCGCTGCAACATCTGCTGTAATTGTTTATAAGAGAGCTATGCCCATAACCCCTCTCTCTCTGGAAGTCTCAAGGGAGCTATACAACAGGAACAATACATTCCTGAAAAATAAAAAAGAGAGACGTGAGTGATTCCTTAAACAGAGCTGACTGTTTTGTCCCTTCAGGAACAACTGCAGGCCAGGGTAGCTGACATGGGGGACAAAGGGGTCACTTGTCCCGGGCCCAGGCAGACAGGGGGCCCAGAATTGGGTCCTCAATACATTGTTTTTACTAAATTTGGGGCCCTTTCAGATGACTTTTTCCGGGGCCCAGCCAAAGCTGTCAGCGGCCCTGCTGCAGGCTAACGCACCGGTCCGGTGCACAAACCCAATGCGAGCCTGATACCTCTAACTCGAAGTGAAAGGGATGCACTCCGAGGCGGATTTGAATGTTGACTGAGAGCATAACAGCATGCAAATGGCGGTCAAATGACTGCGATGTCCGTGCCAGCGAGTCACACAAAGCGCTTGCCAGCTCGAACATTCTGTTCAGTTACGAACTTGCGTTGGAATTATTAGGATATCCTCAAGTGTTGGAACCACTTGTAAGGGAAGCAATACAGGGTCTGCATGCAGTTGTCGACGGATATGATGGAGTGATGTTTTTCTCATGCAGATAGGGGCCTACAGGTGCACGCCAACAAATACACTGTCAGATCACACACATACTTTATCAATCAAATAAATCAAAATGTATTTGCATATATGGCACAATAGCCCAACTACAAAGTTTGTACATGAACACACACAAATACACACAGACACAGACACACTCACAGACACACACACACACACACACACGCACTCACACACACACACAAACATAACAATAACCATAACCATACACATTTCGTACAACTGTTTGGATATGACGTGTGGGTGATGAAAATACAGACACAACCACTGCCACACACACACACACACACACACACACACACACACACACACACACACACACACACACACACACACACACACACACACACACACACACACACACACACACACACACACCTGTATCCAGCCCGTTACACTCATCCCACATGAACTAATGTTACATTACATTGGGAGATGTTTGGCGTGGGACTGGTTGCTGTGCTGTGTGCGTGCATGTTGTGTTGTCTTGTGTGCCTGTGTGCGTAGGCACGAGCGTGTGTGCGTGCGGGCATTTGCTGAGCAGAGCTGCACTGTGCTGTGCATCAATCAGAGAGTGTGAGGCACGGCTATGGCTATGGTGAGAGGTGCAGCGCTGCCAATGTGATCAAGATGCCCTGGGACCCCAGCCAGCCAGGGGCCCAGACACACACACACACACACACACACACACACACACACACACACACACACACACACACACACACACACACACACACACACACACACACACACACACACACACACACAGCACCCAGTCAGGCAGGGGCCCAGACGCCCAGACACACACACACACACACACACACACACACACACACACACACACACACACACACACACACACACATGGACTTCATTAGGGCATTCTTCACTGAACCGCTCAGCTCAGCTCAGCTCAGCGCTGCTCTGCTCTGCTCTGGGGGAACCCCACTGGCCTGCATCAGTGTCACGCTCCTCAAACGAAAACGGGAGGGGGGGGTATCCTCACTGCAACATCATCAGCACAATACAATATGCGCACACACGCTCATAGACACATGCACACACACACACACACACACACACACACACACAGACAAACACACACACACACACACACACACACACACACACACACACACACACACACACACACACACACACACACACACACACACACACACACACACACACACACACACACACACACACACACACAGACAAATCATGAATCATGCAGTATGCAGTACAATAACAATCAGAAACCGACACAGAAAAATTCACACACACACATTCTAGAACAATTACAGCCTAGCCGTGCACGCACACACGCAGGCATACAGGCAGGCACAACCCTTCACCCTATACACAAACAACCACACACACAAACAACCTCACACACACACACACACACACACACACACACACACACACACACACACACACACACACACACACACACACACACACACACACACACACACGGACAAAACCTCCTTCCCACTCCAACCCCTCGGCTATGACTCCCCTGGGTAATTTCCCCAGTGTGAGTGTGGTCACCATCAGCAGACGATTGTATAGGGCCCAGACTGGGGCCTCATCTCAACTCCTCTTCCCTCCTCTCCTTATGTGACTACCCTCCTCCACTCTCATCTCGTATCCCCTCTTCTCAACACCGCTCCTCTTTTTTCCTCTCCTCTCTTCTCCCCTCCTCTACTCCTCTACTCCTCTGCTCTGCTCTGCTCTCCTCTCCTCTCCTCTCCTCTCCTCTCCTCTCCTCTCTTCTCCTCTCTCCTCCACACCCCTCCTCTCCTCTCCTCTCCTCTCTCCTCCACACCCCTCCTCTCCTCTCCTCTCCTCTCCTCTCCTCTCCTCTCCTCTCTCCTCCACACCCCTCCTCTCCTCTCCTCTCCTCTCCTCTCCTCTCCTCTCCTCTCCTCTCCTCTCCTCTCCTCTCCTCTCTCCTCCACACCCCTCCTCTCCTCTCCTCTCCTCTCCTCTCTCCTCCACACTCCTCCTCTCCTCTCATACCCTCCTCTCTTCTTTGCAGTAAACAGCCTCCTCAAGTGTTCCCCATGCACTGAATCACCTCCACACTGCAATCAGCGCCACCCGCCCCGGCCCGGCTCAGCACAACACAGCACTATACAACCCCCCACCCGCCCCGGCCCTACACCACACAGCACAGCACTACACAGTACACACAACCCCCCACCCGCCCCGGCCCTACACCACACAGCACAGCACAGCACCAGCCCGCCCCAGCTCAGAGCAAGGCCCGCCACTTTCCCACCACCGAGGAGTTGTGCGTCAGAGTGAGTGTCTGGGCATCAGACAAGGAGATTCGACGCCACCGCCACACACACGCACACACACACACACGCACACACACACGCACACGTACACACACGGGCGCACACACACACACACACGGGCGCGCGCGCGCACACACACACGCACACACACACACACACACAACACAACACAGACACACACACACACACACACAGACACGGGTGCACACACACACAAACACGGGTGCACACACACACACACACACACACACACACACACACACACACACACACACACAAAGCGGCAGCGGCAGCAGCACGAGTCAGATCAGCACTGCCGCCAGTGACGTCTGCACTGCATAACATTTGGACTCCCCATCCCTCTTGTTTCGCTTGGTTGTTCGTACATCTCATTTGCTGTGGTTTGGACGACACCAGAGCTCGCATACCACAATTATTGCGGCATAACAAGAGCTAAATGAATTTACAGTCGAAGGCCCCCTTTGTGGCGTTGCCAGTTTAATACCGAGTGTCGGAAAATACCCTCTCTCGCTCGCTGGAAACGCTCTCGGACACGCCTGGACTCCCGGGAGATCCTGCCAGAGAGGGCGCCCCTGTTATTGAGAGAAATGAACAGCGGATCGAATATCATTCCTCTGTTTGGGACCAGCTCTCCTTGGCAACATAGGAAACATGGCATTTTTTTTTTCGTTTCTCCCCCGCTCTCACTCCTCCTCAACCTAAGTTGTTCGAGACACTCTCCATAAATGAGGGAGCGAGGAGAGAGGGAGGCACATGCACTTCTATACATTTCCTGATGATAATTAATAGCTGGTTATTTTCACGGTCACGTGCTTGTATGTGTGCAGCTCATGTGGATTTCATTTTGAGCTCACTCGGGCCCCCGTCAAAAAAAAATAAAAGAAAACGAAAAAAAAAATCAGGGGTGATTTAACAGCTCTGTTTTTCTGTTTTTCTCTTTTTTTAAGTGGTGTTAGAAAAGTCCCTCAATACTTGCCATATGACGCGAACTCTCATCAGTGACGTCACCAGCCGTGGTGAAATGTTTCACTCTGGCATCTGTGGAGTGTACGCATGCAGCTTTGCACTGACACTCTCTTGCTCCCACCCCTTCAAGGCTGGACTGGCCATAGGGGCCATACAGGGCATTTGCCCGGTGGACTTTTTATGATTATGGCCTCACAACCCCCTTCATGTAATGACACCAGTCCTCATGCCGCTACAGAAAACCTCTCCCAGTCAGATTGAACTATTCATTTTGTATGTTGTCGTTAAAATCATTCATATTAGACCACTAAAAATGCTGTCACAGGCTTTCGTTGTCTCTGTCAATGCTTGGCGGATCGGTCTTGGCTGAAGATGCCCGGCTTGATTGTTTGACCCAGTCCAGCCCTGCACCCCTACACCGCCCTACACCCCCCCCACCCCCCACCCCACCCCTCCTCTACTACGCCTGTCTGCTCAGTCCTCCAGTCATCTGTCAGTGGCCAATCTCTTCCAGAGAGACTTCCAGCTCTCTCTGCTCTGGGTATATGTTTTCCTAAATTGTTCCTAAGCCACTTTTGCTGCCTCCAATGTTGACAAGCTTTGCCTTTATTTGCTCAGTCATTCTGCATGTGCAAGGGCAATTTAGCCTGTCAGAAACAAAAGACATTTTGAGAAGATTTTGAATGTATTTATTTAATGTGTATTCATCCTGAAAAGAAAAAACAAATTCTATGTTTTAGAAACTGTAAAAAGCCTTAATGGTTGTTTGGAATATTCGTGAATGGTCCATATAGATTGTCACAAAACATAAGCACACAAAATTTGATCACTATGCTCTCCATCCCTTCAAAAATGTATCAGACAAACAAACATCTGTGATGGACGAACAAACATTCAGATGTATATTGATAACTGGAGAACTTCGAAAATGATTATTTCATAGACACCATAGTCTGATACGCTTAAGTACCCCAGGAAAAAAATGCATATGCATGTAGATGTGTATCTACCTTACCTGTTTTGCAAGTGTACTTTTCAGTATCACCACAACATACTGACAAAACGCAATGGATGACAAGTAAAAAGACTACTAAGATATTAAACTTTTACTTTTACTTTCAAGTAAATAGAACTGCCAATACTCCTCCTTTCGTAGAAAGCAGGTGTCAGCCTTTGCTTACACTTTCACTTAGGAAAAGTATGTGGGCAACAGGTTTGTAAACAGGTTTGTATGCAAAGTCACTTTCATCAGTAGTCTCTTAAAAAATATTGTGTGGCAAACATTATGCTGTTTTTTGCTTATTTCCTGACTATCACAAATATGAAAGGAAAAAAAAAAGCTTTCATCTGGATTAATACCTCACCTTGATCAAATATACATAGGCCTATTGTGTCTGTACTGCAAACAGACAGAAATACAGACACATACAGACACATACAGACACACGCACACGCACACGCACACGCACACGCACACACACACACACCTTCTGAAATCACAAGCATGTGTAATGTACATGATGTCCTCTTGACTGAGGTGAGGTTGTTGCCTTCTCTTTGCATGAGATGTCGATTGCATGTGTTCCCACAGCCAGGGCCGCTGACAGGTAGCCTGGGACAAAGTCTTCTGAAAGGGCCACCCAGCTAATAAAATATAATGTTGTGGGAACCCATTTCTGGGCCCCCTCTCTCCCTCGGCCCGGGACAACTGACGCCTTTGTCCCCCTTTTTTGGCTTCCCTGCCCAGCCTCAGACGAGCCAGCAGTGGAATGTTTGTCTCCTCGGGTCATTTCTAAAAATCCACCGATAGATATTTGCCTCTCTTCAAAGTCACTTATTGTCATAGCAGCTGGAGTGTCAACACGGTGCGTCTACAGTGCATAACACCTGTCCCTCGCAGCTTCCTCTGAGCTTACACTCTTGTGCGCCATCCAAAAATGCACACAAAAGGAATGCCTCGTCCTTTCCTGGTTACAATTGTACTGTCAAGCTTTTGCACCAGGTCCCCAAGGGAGAGAGAGAACACTGTGACCGCTGTGAAGGCCCCCGAAGAATAGCATTGCTAACAAATGATTAAGCGCCGCATTCCTTGCAAACGATTATTCTCAAAATACCCTCTGAAAATAAGCAACAAACGTGAAGATGGTGTCGGGTGGTGTTATATTTTCCCACATTAAGGAGTTAAGGAGAGAAAAAGGCTGAACCTGTAACATTTTGCACACACTGTGTGGCACTGCTAACAATAGCTTTCAGAGTCATATTCGGCTACTTAGCCTAATAAAAGAGAGCTTCTGCGGTTTTCAGGCCTTTTTTGTGAACCGCGACTCCAGTCTGTCTGAAAGCTTCCCTGTAGAAAAGGAAAAAAGCTCTTAGTGGCCCCAATCTCACAGCATTACAGTGAGGCAATTTGTATCTGTGAGTGTGATAGGGGGGATTCTTGGCCCTTGTGGAGATGTTATCAGTGCCCAATAGAGGGATGACATGAAGGGAAAAAGGGGGAGGCAGGGGGGCGTTGGGGACTTGCCGATGGGGTAGTATTTACCAACTGGTTTGCTCGGGGCTTTAATTAAAGAGGCCATCCATCCCAGACCAGACCAGACTGACTCCTGCATGCTCACTAATCACAAATCCAGTCCCACGTCACTTTGAAGTAGCAGCGGTAGTGGTAACAGTAGCGGTAGTAGTGCGTAGTAGTAGTAGTAGTAGTAGTAGCAGATCTCGGTGGTCAAGAGGCTCTCCGTACCATTTCCTTGATGACAAGGAGGCCCTTAACGGGGTTGGCAGAGCCCTGAAATAAACCACCACCAGCCCATGAAGATGAAGAAGAAGAAGAAGAGGAAGCCCCACTGTAACGTGCCAAAGCAGCAGTGGTTCCTTAGGATTTGCAAAAATGCCTTCCGTTCATTTTTTTTCTTCTTTCTTGTTTTTTTTTTCCCAAAGAGGGTCAGTACCAGTGGATCTGGCTAAAGCTGAGAGCTTTAGGTTTCAACTGCTCAGCATCAGCTCTACCACAGAGTGTGTCTGTCTGTCTCTCAGACTTGGACTCTTTTTGTCAACAGGTGACTCACCATCCCAAACCACCTTTTTCCCACAGACGGAAAATGACTATCAGCTGTTGAAGATGGCAACTGTGTACAAGCTGGTGACGTTTTTTTTGTCCAACTCGGGATCAAATGCTTTTTTACATTTTCATGTTTCGTTTCGGGATTTTTTCGGGGTGTTACATTTTTTTTTTCAAAGGCACTTGAGTATTTTCTTGTGGCGGAGGGGTTCAAGGCATTCTTGGCAGGGAGGGCTGGCTGGCTGGCCTCTGGTTGGCTGAGCCTGGCAGGCCATGTGGTGTCACGGGCTCGGACGGACTAGCAGGGAAGCCGACAGAGGGGGACAAAGGGGTCACTTGTCCCGGGCCCAGGGAGACAGAGGGCCCATAATTGGGTACTGGATTTGGGTCCCTTTCAAATGACTTTGTCCTGGGCCCAGCCAAAGCGGTCAGTGGCCCTGTGTGGACTAGTGTCTGCAGCGGTGCCTGCCTCACCTCCCCTCCCCCCCACTCCTGCCTCCTCCTCCTCCTCCGCTCCCTCCTCTTGTAGCCTACATCGCCGCTCACCCTGCGTGCGGTTCGGTTCAGCCTTGGACTGCAAGCGCTGCCATCTGAACCTCCAAACCAAATATTTTGCCTCCGCATGTTTCCAGCGGGAGCCTGTGGGAAAGAGACTGAACTCAAAGCACCAGAAATGCACTGTCTGCTCTTTGCTCTGACGGCCGTTTATTGTCTTAACCTGAGCTCCTTAACAATACCTTCTCTATCTCTCTTTCTCTCTCTCTTTATCTCTTTTTCTCTGTCTCCCTCTCTCACCATTCTCCTCCGTCTACCTCTGTTTTAGCATTCTCATCTGTCTTGCTTGTTGCGCTGCGACATTGCCAGAATCAACAGCGTTGAAACTAAGGATGATGACTCCCCCCACCTCCTGACCACTCACATTCACATTCACCCTCCCCCCCAACGCTCCATGAGCAGAAACACTTCCCTGTGTGAGTGCAGGTGGGCATCAGGAGCGTAGAGACGTGTAAAATAGAGACTGCACGGGTTGGCTGGGCCGTCGTTATCAAACGTCTATGATCAGGAGGCCTACTAACAGAAGAAGTCACGTAACCCTGCGCATGCATGCTAGTCGGCTATCACCCTACTCACGCCACATACAGTCTGCTTTTACCCTTCTCTACTTGTCAGACATTGGACACAATTTCAGTTTCTGGTTTGCGTGAGAAAATAGATGCAATTCATTCGAGATCATGTAGTCTCAGACATGTAGTCTGAATAGACATGAAATCATCACTCTCTTCACTGCACGATCATGTACAATGAATAGATTTTACAGCCCCTGTGCGTGACATGGCAGAATCCCACGAATACAGCTCAAATACAGCTCAAAGTTGCAAGTCAACACACAGAGACATGGTGCATGTCTAAGATTCTCTTTCTTTGACACTTCCCCACCCAAGGCAGTACTAGACAAGAAAAATGAAGTGCATCAGGATGACATGGGAATCACCTTCGCTTGGCCCTCCATGCACTGTAAAAAATGTCTGTTGAAACAACGGAAAAAACCTGTAAAATCCCAACATTAAAATACCGTAAAGTGATTTACACAAAACCATTGTTGTTTCAACAGTGTAATGATGTAAAATGTGAAACTAAATAAAACTGTACATTTAACATGAATAGGCATTTGTTAAAACGTAATTTCATTGCCA
>NC_085862.1:27691994-27724494 GCF_034702125.1 Engraulis encrasicolus | reverse complement strand
TAGATTATACAATCTGCACAGTGGCTGCCACAGTTTCAGTCTCACACTAAAGGAAATATCAGGTCTCTCTCTCCGCACTGCAGCTTCATTTGTGAAATGAAAAGGGATAGAATGGAGTTTTCCCCAGTGGCTATGGTTGTGCTCAAATTGTACTTAACACTAAGAACAAAACTGTTCCTGATAAATACCTGGAATCCTTTTGGCTGGAGAAGAATATGATTTACCTGTAAAACACTGTCTACTGTTACCCAGACAAGGCTCCCAGAGACACAAGTTGAAGGTGAAGATTCTGCACATCCCAGGAAAAGGTGCAGGACAAAGGCTGACTGTCGTTTCGGAGAGAGAGGTCCGCACACTTAAAATCCTTTTTGTTTTCTTTTATTATTTCATGGCTGGATTATGTTTCGACTTCAACAGTCTGATGAAGGCTGTTGAAGTCGAAACGTAATCCAGCCATGAAATAATAAAAGGAAACAAAAAGGATTTCAGGTGTGCGGACCTCTCTCTCCGAAATCCCAGAGACACAACACATAGCATACTGTAACTGTGAACGATTAACATCTAACTTTTAGGACAACAAATGAAAAAAAAAATCTGGTGGCTGCTTCCAACTGGACTGGAACTCCATATTATTCAGTTGGTCATTAATGTGGCTTGAAAGCAATTATAATTTCAAGCGATAAAAAGCATTTCCATAGCCATTCTCCCCAGACTGTTATGTAATATTCTACAGCTCCTTTCCCATCGCTTCTGCCCAGCATGCATAACTCAAGATCGAGTATGGCAAAGTAGGTGGTCTGTGGCTTTCAACATCTTGTCTGATGCAAAATAATGAACTGTATGTTTTACACAAACCGTTAAATCTTCATATTGCTTCATGTACGCATGCAATAATAAGGCTAATAAGTCAAAGAAACTAACTATGCAGACTGAATCTTGAGATAAAAAGCACCCCCTCCCCCCTCTCAAAAAAAACAAAAAAAACAATTACACAGACGGGCAATTAAAAAATTCAATCACGGCCCATTGTACGCAAAGGCGCACCTCTTTTGTTGTGAGATGAATGCTTGTCATTTTAGCCACTACATCCTGTCTTTGCCTGCGGTTTGAGCCGCCTTTCATCCCCCGTTTTATTATTATTTAGATGCGGAGGAGAGAGAGAAAAAAGCACCAATAGCCACTGGAACTTAATTTCCCCCTCAAACTTGGACACACTTTAAAGAAACTACATTAGGAGCCCTGTAACTTTAAACCGAAAGAAGTACATAATTACGTGTCTACACCTGACTTGAAAAAAGAAGAGAAGAGGAGGGGGGAGATGGGGGAAGGAATTGTTTCCAGAGCCCACCAAGGTTGAGGGGGAGAGAGGCGAAGAGAGAGAAAGAAAGAAAGAAAGAGAGGAGAGAGAGAGAGAGAGGGAGAGACAGAAAGAAAGAAAGAAAGAAAGAAAGAAAGAAAGAAAGAAAGAAAGAAAGAAAGAAAGAAAGAAAGAAAGAAAGAAAGAAAGAAAGAAAGAAAGAAAGAAAGAAAGAAAGAAAGAAAGAAAGAAAAATATCAAGAGGAGAAAGAAATTCAGGCTCTTTCAGGCTCAAATGGCTACGTCTCGACCGCAACAGATCAACTGTGTAAAATGTTTGCTCTCCCCTTCTTTTAAAATACAGTGTCTCAGTGTGAGGCATTACTGTAATTATCCGTGTTACTCTGCACTTGGGCCATTTAGGCAGCGTTTAAGGAGCACACAGGCGGCTAGACAGGACAGCAGCTCCTCAATGAGGGCCATCCATCTTACCCATCCCCTAGCTGCTGAGAGAGTTGCGACACACATGCAGACATACAGATACAGACACCCAGACACAGATACACACACACACACACAGACACACACACACACAGACAGACAGACAGACAGACAGACAGACAGACAGACAGACAGACAGACAGACAGACACACACACACACACACACACACACACACACACACACACACACACACACACACACACACACACACACACAGCTATGGATGTACATTTGTGCGCACACATACAAAAGAGAAGAGAGAGAGAGAGAGAGAGAGGGAGAGAGAGAGAGAGAGAGAGAGAGAGAGAGAGAGAGAGAGAGAGGAAGATACACAAATGCATATGGAAAAAAACGCACGCACACACATAAACACACACACGCACGCACGCACGCACGCACGCATGCACGCATGCATGCCCCCACCCACACACATATGCACACACACGGCCAAGCAAACATACATGCATACAGTACCACACACACACAAAACACCCACACACATATCTATGAGGTGGCCTAGGTGCCTGGGTCTACCACAACCGGGTAAGCGCATACTTTCCAGAGATGCTTCCTTTCTGCAAGCGTGCTTTTCCTCTGACTGGGCCAAAGCTCACCATAAATGTCCTCCCACTTTCATAAAACTCAAACATTTACTATACATGCAAGACTGTGCCGTTATTCCTTCGTTGTCAACTCGGTTACTTATACGTTACGTTTGTCAAGACAAGACAGGCTATAGTTCTCCCAACGTGAGGCTAACTCATCTGCTATAGCAGTGGTTCTCAAAGTTTTTGGAATAAATGCCCCCTGGCCCTTATCATACATAAGCCTGCCATCACCCCCCTTAGTATTACAAATCAAATAGACTAATGGCCCCCAATGGCAACTAAGTACTGCCTTCTTGTTCAGAGGAGTAGATGTGTGCACATCCCACCCGATGGGCCAGGTGCAGGACAATGAGAGTAAATCCAAGTGAAAAAGAAATAAAGTCCGCGACACTGCTTGTCTACTGTGAATTATTTAATGGAGCGCAACGTTTCGACCTTCAGGTCTTCATCAGGCAAAGTGTGAACATGGCATTTTAAAAGCTTCTACAGTCAGCTGATCAGCCGAAGTCCACAGCTAATAGCCTGACAATCAGCTGTGCAAGTAGTTCAACAGCAAATGGGTCAGCATATATAGTCACAGCTGACTCTTCCACAGAAGTTAAAAGCCACGTAGTTCAAAGATGTAACAGGTTACACTCAGAAAAATAAAGTAAGCATGATATTTGAAAAAGAAAATAAACAACAAAAAAGGATGGAAAGCACAAGACATTGCATATTAAAACACCAGTGATTCACCTGTCACATTGATACTATTTACATAGTTCAGTGGAACAGTTTTTTGGGCACCTGCGTCCACAAACACAAGTAGTGGTTGGTGGGGGGTAGGGGGGGCATGGGGGTAATGAAAATAATTACAAGAATGGCTTAATGTCAAACTCTTCGTTAAGACCATTTGGAGACATGGTGTTCAGATGGTAGATCCAAAACGTCTCACGTTGGAGTAATCTTTTTCCTCTGTCACCGCCTCTAGGTGACTTATCCACACGTTCCACGCTTATATATCTGAGCGCACTGACGCTGTGACCGGCCCTTTTGAAGTGGGGGGCTACAGGACTTTTTTCATCGCCGGTCCTGATTGTGCTTCGGTGTTCACTGATACGTGTGCGCAGTTCCCGTGTTGTCTTGCCCACATATGCCAAGCCACAGGGGCAGCGTATTCACACTTTACCCCCCTGAACGGCACCCCTGGGCGTCTCTCCTGTGAGTGTGTGAGTGTGTGAGGCTTCCATTATTTTCACCTGTCTGGAGCCTGCTACAGAGCTCCCAGCAGGCCAGCACTTGTTGCTCCAAGCCCCAATTCACCGCCACACAACACAATCAGGCCCCTTAAATGAGGCCAAGACAGGGCAGTTTAGCGGTGGGCCGCAGTCATCACGGGCACTCAAAAACACTAATCTCTCTCTTTTTACGCGTGCAGATGAGCTTGGAGACGATGATAAATGTACTTGGAAATAGCAGCAAATTAATAAGCTTTGAATTCATTTTGATTTGTGATCCAAAAAGGATCTAAAGAAATGGAACCTGCAGATAATCTGTGTAATTCTGAAAGTCCACCTGCTTTGGAGTTCTCACTAAACTTCTTTTCCATACATGCAGCACAACGTCTCTTTTACACATAAATAGTCCTCCCACACTAAAGCCATTTTGTTACTATTCACGAATCACGACATCGTTGTGTCCGTCCGCCCTCAAACCGACACATCCTCTCCTCAGCCATCCTCTGTCCTCTGACTCTCAAGTGTCTGCTGATGAGCCCCTGCTTTCATGCGACGATGTGACAATAAATGGCGTTTTCTTTTTTTGCGCGCAGGGGGGATCTCTGTCGGTAATTTCTGTTTACTGGTCCCAGAGGTACAGGTACAGCGTATGAAATTCCATGACGTGACATTTGGTAGAGGCCACACAAATGACTCGATGAAGAAAAAGAAGAAAGAGAGAGAGGCAGAGAGCGAGAGAGAGAGCGAGAGAGAGAGAGAGAGAGGGAGAGAGAGAGAGGGAGAGAGATCACTTATGGTGTAAAGCTGGCAGGTGAAACCAAAGGTAAGTCTTTTTGTCCGCGCCGAACAAAAGGGACCCAGGCACCGTGGCCAATATTGAAAGCAAACAGAGTCCTTTCTCTGCCTATCGCCTTTCCTCTCCTCTGGCCCACTTTAGTAAGGCAGCACAGCTCCAGTATGGCCCCTGGGGGCTACTTCATTTCTCTGGAGGCAGCGGCCTGGACCGGGGGAGAAATAGGGCCTGGGCACTTTTGGCTGAAAAGGGCCCCTCATAATTGTCGGCAGAACTGACTTACCAGTGGGCCCCGCAACCTCGTGGGCCCCTATTTTCAGATTGGTTTTTTTTTTTAAACTGTGGGGGGACGCTGTGGCGCAACACGCTAAGTCCCCCACATTTGGGCTTGCATGCCCAAAGGTTGCACCAAGAGTTCGAATCCGGCCTGGGTCATTTGCCATTCCTACCCCGTCTCTCTCTCTCCACATTCACTTCCTGTCGCTCTTCACTGTCCTGTATGGAATAAAGGTGAAGCCAGTGGTGTAGTCAACGCAGAACGCAGGAGTATACCCACTTCTAAATTTTAGGGGCTTCAATATACCCACTTAAAATTGATTTATCCATTATTTAGAATAGCATAAATATATACAGTATACCCACTTCAAAAAATGCTTGAATATACAGTATACCCACTTCAAAAAAGTAGACTACACCGCAGGGTGAAGCCCATAAAAAATACATTTAACTTTTTTTTTAATGAAGTGAAAATAGGGGCCCACAAAGGTGCGGGGCCCACTGGGAAATGCCCGCTATGCCAGATGGCCAATCCAGCCCTACTGGATGCAGTGGCCTGCCTGGTGCTTTGGGATGAAGTGTCTGCTTCCCACTAAATGAGAACATGAGGCTATGATACAGATAACCTTCAATTCAGAGCAAGGTGCAGGAAAAGAAAAAAACACATTATTGTTTTTTTACACGTATAGTGTATTGAAATACACCTGTGTGCGTGCATGCATTTTGCGTGTGTGGGTGTGTGTGTGTTCGTGTGTGGGTGTGTGTGTGTGTGTGTGTGTGTGTGTGTGTGTGTGTGTGTGTGTGTATATGTGTGTGCGTGTGCATATGCGTGTGTGTGTGTGTGTGTGTGTGTGTGTGTGCGTGCGTGCGTGTGTGTGTGCATATGTGTCTGTGTACGCGTGCATGCTTACATGAGCTAAGCCCTATGTGTGTAAAACGTGTGTGCATGTGTCTGTTTGCATGAGTAAATTCTAAGTTTGTGAAATGCATACTATGTTTGCATGTGTATGGCATGTTTACATGTCTGCCATGCGTGATGTGTATATACAGTGTGTGTTTACGCCGGTGTCTAGTGCAGCTCTGTCATCTTCTGTGTGATTGAGCATGTCGAGTGAAACTTAATTGAAGTTAAAGGGCAGCCACACAGGACACCGTGGAGCCAGACAGACAAAATAAGGGAAAAAAACACCATTTACTGTAGGTAGGTGGCAAAAGAGAACTGATGTCAAAACTGCCAGACACAAACCAGACCCACAAAGAAGTGACTTGCAAAAATGTTTACGTCTGGCAGAGCATAGTGAAATATGTACAGTAAACGTGGTTATATAATGAAGGATTTAACTTTTTCCGACTCAGCTACAGCAAATGAAACCCTTTTACACCAAATTCCAGAAACCCAATTCAGACAGCAGAGGTGGCTGAGAAGCCCCACTCTCAGATCTGTACAAAGGAACCAGCCCCAAAGGTCCCTGTGTCCAAATGAAGAAACCGAAGTAAAAGGGATCTATGTTTTCAGACATTTTTGCTTTTGCTTTCTTCTTACCTAGCGTGATGTAGCCAGTTCAAATTGACAAGTGATCAAACCTAAAATGCAAAGTAAAGATCAGGGGTGGGCTATTATTTTGGCCCAAAGGCCACATTGGGTTCAGAACATTGACCGAATGGCATCTCAGGCAACTGAGGCCCATGTCAATAATAAGGAGTAGTATACACTGAGTCACTGACATAACTTAATTGCCCCGTTTACCCTTGCGAACATTGTAATATAAGATGTATTTAGATGAATACAGAAGTTTGTGTACTCAGATAATCCAAAACCCACAACATCAAGAATGTTGGCTGAGGGTATCATTTTTGATATATGTAGAAGTTGTCTTTCATGTAATAGCTCGGCAGGCCACATGGCATGTGTCCACCTGGGTCTGAGTTTGCCTAGCTTTGGGTTAGATCAGGAGTGTCAAACATATAAGGGCCGGGTGCCTCATGAGGCCCTCCAAGTGGTTCAATACAGCCCGAGACTTTTAGAGAATAAAAAGCTAAGAATGTCAAAAAAAGGGTCTCGCTTATTACAAAGTTCCTGGAGATTTTCAATACTTGAGAGCTTTCTTTTCCTCGTTATGTACAGTCAATGCTCCTGATATATCCACCTCTAGATGACAGACTGATTCGGATGATGGTCCAGCCCACGTTAAATCAAATTGGCTGTATGTGGCCCCTGAACCGAAACGAGTGTGACCCACCCCTGGTTTAGATAGAAGATCATAAACTGCCTATACATAAACCTCTACCACAGGCCAGGTCTGACTGATCGGCCCCTCTTCCCCAGTGAGTAAAAACTCAAGAGGTCCGACTCCCGCATGCACACACCATTCATGGCCGCAGTCATCCTTGAAAGCACAATCAGGTAGATTAGTGTTTCTCATCGGGGGCGGTACAGCGTTGGGTAGCCCTAGGGGGGCATTGAGAAGGATCCAGTTGAGAGGGGGTGGTGCTTAGTTGTCATTTGGTGCATTAAGGTGCCGGTATGCTTGCTGCGAGCTGTAAATTACGCGCGTCACCGCGAGCAACCGACAGCACATGCGCGCTTCAAAAGCAATTGACCAAGACGCAAAATACTGGCGGTATCATCCAGGATTTGGCTGCCGTGTCCAACGCGCGCGAAATTGACATTAAATACGCATGTTAACGCGTTCATGAACGAATCGTGCAAGTGCTCGCGTATCTTGCAGTAAGCATACCGGCACCTTTAGTCCATTTACATTTTTTAGTAGTAAGGGGGGCGTTGGCAGGCTTATGATGAGGTCATGGGGGCGTTTGGAGGCTTAGGATGAGGTCCAGGGGGCGTTTGGAGGCTTAGGATGAGGTCCAGGGGGCGTTTGTACAAAAGAGGTTGAGAACCGCTGGCCTAAATGAACCTCCACCACACACCAGGCCTGAATGGTGGCAAAAACTCAAGAGGTCCGACTCCCGCATGCACACACCATTCATGGCTGCAGTCATCCTTGAAAGCACACAATCAGCTAGATGTATATGGATTAGCATACTTGTGTTTACACAGGATGTGTTTCAGCGGCCCGGTCACCTCTCTCACAGGACTAATGTGGAGGGAATCAGGAGCCGGGGACAGGCACAGATGGCAGGTAATCCTCCACATCGTTTACAAACCTGCCAGACGCCAAAGCCACCCAACAAAAAACAGCACTGTTTCCCCCTCTCTTTTCTGTTTCAAGAACATGCCGATCGGTGTGTTTTTTTCCCCCGTAAACTGCACTTTACGCTAGTAGTGAGAAATATAACTTTAGAGAGCCTGCAAAAGTGGTTGAAAAAAAGAGAAAGGGAGTGTGTGTGTTGGGGGTGGGGGTATGGGGGAATGGGGGATGGAGGGGGATTTGGAGGAAAAACACACGGCCAGGAGGATTTTTCCCATTCCTTGGTTCTGCTCCACACTGAGCGAAGCCTTTCATGTCAAGTTTAAAAGTAAACGTCAATATGCCACCGGGGAATACAAGCCTACAACTCGGCCCACAGTACATAAAGGTGTTGACCTTGCAGCATAGAGCAGGCTGCAATGAGTGCTTTGGTGAATGTCACTGACAGATTAGAGCCCAACTTGACAACTGTAAAAAACATGACTGATTGAGCTTCATAGGCTGAAAGGCAAATCAAACTCCCCCCCCCCAACAAAAGGGCCTCTGTGTTTGGCGGTAGTTGTCAAACTTCACTGAAGCTCTACAAAAGAAAACAGGCCCTTGCTCAGAGATATGAACTGTGGAAGTCCAACGAAAAGCTCCACTGAGTTACTGACCTCGACGGAGTGATAAAACGGCAGACAAAAGGTTAAGACAGGTGAGCAGAGCAGAAAACCAAACAAAGCATTTGCAATATTGCGTAGCACGTTTCTCTTATCTGTACAAATGACGAGACAAGCCCAGAGTGGATTGCTCACTTGAGCTAACTTGGGTGTGTCGTTCAACGTCTTAGCTGCTGATATGAAGAGAGATCATGTTAAAAATATCTATACAGTAAGCTCCACAACTTTTTTTTTTAAACCAAGGTTATCCTATATGTACGTAGGCCTATCTGATTTACGTATGTTGAATACATTTCTGTGCTGAGGTACAATTTTTAGAATGAAGTCATGCCCAGAGCGGAGCGTGGTACTGCCAAGAAAACAATACCTGGATGTCACAAAGAATGCAAGCGTCATTCTATGCTTTCATTCATTAGTTCTGATGTCATGAGCACGCACTTCCAAAAATAACCTCTACTATCTATAGGACAATACAACAACAGTACTTCTGGATTTGTGTCATACTCTTTCAACCTGTCTGAGAAGATGCACAGATAAGCAACCGCAATAGCAAAAAAAAGAAGCAGGAAAAAAATGCAGGCTAAATCTATTGTGAAGGTAGAGCTGGCGTCTGCGTCTTCCTCTATCTGAGAAAGTTTCGCTCTGTGTGTTAATCCAAAAGAGTGATTCAGGAGGGAGAACACACAGGAGTAACACACAGGAGCTAAATCCAAATCAAGGAAACTGTATTAAAAGATGAAAATGAATAAAACCAAAGACCAAAGTGTGTAACAAACATGTCGGATCTCTGGCCCATCATCAGTGTCCCCAATTTTCAATTTGTGTCATACTCTTTGAACCTGGCTGTCTGAGAAGATGCACAGATAAGCAAGCAACCGCAAAAAAGGCTGTTTTTCAAACAAAGGTTTTAATGGCTTGAAATCTATTGTGTCATGTCATGGGTCTGACTGCCTGTCTGACTGAAGACTTTGGGATACCACACATTTACTGCAGTCATGGCCGTAACTACCATTGAGGACACAGAGGTCATGTCCTCTGTATTTTTTTCAGCAATGTAAAATTTATCTATGATGAAAATGGATAAATAATCAATAATGATAAATTCAGTCTGTATATGCCATCCCCATTTATCCTCAAGGCAGTGATTAATGAAAACAAACTTAAGAGTTTGACTGAAGTGTCTGAAACATTCTAAATGTACAGGGTGCAGTACAGCACTCAGTATTTGACCTCTGTGTTTGAAAATGTCTGGTTACGGCCCTGGCTGCAGTCGGGGAGAGGAGCATGATGTCTCAGTCGGCACATGGCTCCACTGTAATTAGGCTGGAAATACGGTTTTAGAGGTAATGACGGTTGCAGCTCCCTCCGCTCCGCACAAAAGGCTGCCTTTGCACCTCATTAAGATGAGCTGTGGTGCGCGCACCGCGTCGTGGTGGACACTTAAGCCTACCCCCCCCCCCTTCTCCTCTGCCAACTCCTCCTCCACTGTGGAGCGCGCCGTGATGGACAGTTAAGCCTCCCCCTTCTCCTCTGCCATCTCCATCTCCATCTCCTCCTCCTCCTCCTCCGCGGCGGCACTGATGACTGAGGACTCCGCCACAGAGCACCGTCATCAGACAGTAGTGAGGAGCGTCCTTCTGGTGACCCCCACGTGTGCCCAACAACCCCCCTACCCAGCCCCTCCATCACCACCACCCTCCGTCACCCCGTCGCACCGTCAGACAGACAGAGTCAAGGAGACACTAATGAAAGACCTGCTTAAGGAGGGGAAATAAGACCCCCACTCGAACTACAGGACACACAAGACGAGCCGGGGGGATAGACAGTGTGTGTGTGTGTGTGTGTGTGTGTGTGTGTGTGTGTGTGTGTGTGTGTGTGTGTGTGTGTGTGTGTGTGTGTGTGTGTGCATGTGTGTGCGCGTGTGTGCGTGTGTGTGTGTGTGTGTGTGTGTGTGTGTGTGTGTGTGTGCCTGTGTGCGAGTGTGTGTGTTTCATGCATGCTTACACCTAGACACATACAATGTTTTTCAGGACTAACACAGAAGAATGGGTCTTAAGGGGGTCTCAAATGAGAGAGAGAGAGAGAGAGAGAGAGAGAGAGAGAGAGAGAGAGAGAGAGAGAGAGAGAGAGAGAGAGAGAGACCAAACGGACATAAGGCCGGTGGACTATAACTTTTACACACATAGGGGCCCGTACAGCAAACAACATTCTTATGTGTCACTATCCACACAAATATGCCTCATGCTATGACTGGACACGTATGAATGAATGAATTAGATTAGACTACTTTATTGGTACCCAAGGGTAGATTTGATTTGCAGTAAAGTGAGCTTCGCTCATACAAAACATTCAGGACATAGGACACACATAACATACAAGCAACCCACAATGAACATATGGATAATACCAAAAGTGACCTAGTGAATGAATGAATGAATGAATGAATGAATGAATGAATGAATGAATGAATGAATGAATAAATGACTGAATGAAGGGTTTTGGAGTACAAAATCGAATAATTCATTATTTGCTCCATGACAAACGGCATCATGTAACGACAAGGGCCCTGAGGTTTCAAGGTAACCCTCACCACTGCTATGATCTGGGCAACCTTATATCTTGTGTCATTATTTACAGCTGATTGCGGCTTCTGAATACTGCAGGAATTAAATCTCGTTCTCTCATTCCCGCCCTAGATTCTCAAAAAAAAGACAAATGTCAGCGAGCAAATCTCTAAATTCCACCATTATCTACACTGCCGTGCAAAACAAGAACGCAGTAACTCAAAATGGTCGGAAAAAAAATTATATCGGAAATGGGTTTTAAACTACCTCATTTGTCTTGTGTCAAAAAATGGTGGTCCAACACCGTCCCGTTTTGGAGAAAACTCATTTTGAAAGTGCAAAAATAACCAAGAAAAAGTAACTGCTTGTTGTATTGTAAGGTTATGTCGTACAAAACAAAAACGCAGTAAGTCGGCGAGTTACTGCTGCACGTTCCAATGGGACTGGTTTGGGAGTAGACAGTAATACTAGCCAAGAACGCAGTAACTTCTGCAGTAACTCCATATATATATACATATTATGCTCCACATAAATGTTTTTTTTTTGTTTTTTTTTGTGTGCATTAAATTTCTATCCTAAACAAGCATTACCAGGAAGTGGCACCACCAATTTACCGACAACACAAATGTCGCGCCATATGGGAAACTTTGAAGCCTTTTTTCTCAGTTTGCCGTTTTCAGAGTTACTGCGTTCTTAGATTGTAGGGCAGTACAGTACAGCTGTTTGTGGTTTTCTGAATATTGCTAGGATTAATCTTGAATGCGTAACAATTCCCACACTGGATTAAAAAAAGGAGACAAGACAAAAAGGGAGCAAACTCTCTGAATTGCTCCCAAACACCAAACAAAGCAGCTGTCTACTTCTCCCTGAAACTTGTAAACAGGTGCACAGGTTTTTTCCCCTCCCTCTCTCTCTCTCTCCGCCACCCAGCGAGATGTAGGGAGATGAAAGAGCAGACAGGGTCCAGTGTTGCCAGATTCGTCAGATCAAAACCCCCGCCCAAAAGGTTCTCAAAAACCGCCAAAATGCGGTAAATTCCGCCCAATTTCAACAAATTAAATTGGTTTCTATGGGCACAAAACTGCTTAAAAAAAAGCGAAATGGCCAATTTTTCCTGTTTTTACCCGCAGACGACCATCCCAAGTAGCCCAATTGGGTGGGCAACCTCCCAATCTGGCAACACAGACAGGGTCCCCTCTTCAAGAGGGCCGTGGTTCTACTCATACTATATGGAGCAACCCTCCTGTCAACCCCCAACATACACACCCATTCACCACACACACACACACAGACACACACACACACACCCACCCGCACGCACGCACACACACCCGCACGCACGTACGCACGCACGCACGCACACACCTATGGTGCAACCATCCTGTCAATGTTTGAGCAGGGCACACTATCCACCCTCCCCCCCAAACACAACACACACACGCGCACAGGCACACACGTACACACACACGTACAAAGAGAGACACACACACACACACAGACACACATACACACTTATACAGGCACACACATTCACAAACACTCCCCCCACACACACACACACACACACACACACACACACACACACACATGCACGTACACAGACGCACAGACGAACACACACACACACACACACACACACACACACACACACACACACACACACACACACACACACACACACACACACACACACACACACACACACACACACACACACACACACCCCTCCCCCCCCACACACACGCACGTACACACACGCATGTACACACACACGTGCACACACACCCACAAACATACACACAACACACACACACACCATCTTGTGCACGAGTTCCTGCTTGGCTTCCTGCTCAGAAATGTCACCCGGCGTTGTTGTGATTATGAGCCCTCTGCAAATATGTACACACACACCATACAAGTGACTCACTCAGTAAACACCATGGAAAGCTGGGGCCCTTTTTTGTGTGCCAGAGCCATTCTCCTAAGAAAGCCCTCATCAAATCCCTATCAGGAATGTGCCAGTGGCAGGCAGGCAGGCAGGGTGAAATATGCCCTTCTTGTGGCAGCCACTTGCGCTTGCTTCGGTTTCCTTACATTCAATATTGATTGCCCTTCAAATAAAAGACCAAAACAAACCCGCTCGTAACCAAGCAATTGGTAACACATTAAGCACGGAAGGGGAGAGAGAGAGAGAGAGAGAGAGAGAGAGAGAGAGAGAGAGAGAGAGAGAGAGAGAGAGAGAGAGAGAGGAGCGCCAGTGCGGCCCGGCCGGCCTGCATAGGAATTGTTCTGCCATTAGACAGGCCTCCATGATTTTATGTTGCCCCATAAAACATGTGTTGGAATTCCGGAGTCCAACCACTTTGACGAAGGCCAAACAAAGCAATTACGCAATGATTTTTGTAAAAGTTTTGATTTACATTTTAATAATCATTTTTTTAAAAACAGTGGCAGGTAGAGGGATGTTTGGTGTTACATTTATAGGAATGACAAATAAAAGGTTCCTCTGTGTTGATGTGTAATAAAGTCATTTAAAAACAGAGGCTGTTGTTACACTGCTGTTCTTCTTTCCCTCAGGACATGCTATGCTAGTCTTCTGTTTACTGCTGTACTGGGTGCTTTATCGAAACAGCAGATCCCACACTTCATCTGGGCCTTTGTTGCGGCTATATATTTTGTTTGTTTATTTAATCACAGACAACGCAACGGCGTTATGGACATTTTGCAATAGGCTCAAGAGACTGTTGCATAATGTTTGCAAGGCTCCATCATGTGTGAGAATTTGCGAACAATAAAGAATTCTCAAAACGGTATTCACATTAAGCCCCGTGTAGAGTACTGCACAAATATTGTGGCTAAAGGCGAAGCGATTAATCATTGCGGTTGTTCTCGGCACCAGTGCAATGATTTGTTCCAGAAGGTAAGACAGACACTGTTGCTACATTGTTGTTAGCACATCAGTGCAGTACAAGAGCTTTATAGTGTGTGTCAGTTAAACTGAAAGGGGAGGGAAGAAATCTGGATCCAAAATCTCTAGTCTTCAGCTGTCCTCACATAGCATTTCATAACACAGGGGTCCAATGAGAAGAAATTCTGTTGCACCCTGAAACTCACTGCAATCATAAAACATGCCCTGATATACAATCTGTATGGTGGTAAATACCTATGTTGTACATGATGCAGGAGAGAAAAAAAGTCCTACACGGTACAGTTGCACGGTACAGTTACACGGTACAGTCTGTACTCTGTAATTACAGTGAATGACAAAAGCAGATTACGTCGTCTGCATCTCAAAGGGAATATCTGCATAGCTTTGCCTGACATCAAAGAATGCCATCTTTGAAATTACATGAGTTGCCCGAGGCAAAACAGTATACTCTACATTTTGGATGCATGTCAGCGTCTGACAGGATCTGCCCACAAAAGTCGGCACTCTGTGTTTTATGACGAACAAGAGTACTGCCCTACAAAGCAAAAAGGCAGTAATTGCATTGCTGTTTAAAATGAATTACTATGACTTTAATGCCATATACATCACAGTCTGAAGTTAAATAAAATGAGTTATCTTCAAAAAAGGTGGTAATATAAAGTAACAAAACTGTCACATGCCAATAATCTCCCAAAAAACACTTATACTGGATTACTGTCTCATTTTAAAGTCATCTGAGTCAGTTTTGAGCTCTGCGCAGTTACTGCCTTTTTGCTTTGTAGGGCAGTGTAGGCCTACAGTCTAAGTTTAGAGAGCTGCTTCTCTTTGCTATAGTCTACAAATACACACACTGTGTTGCCATAAAGCACAACAACCTTCAATAAAAAGGGAAAAAAATCAAATAAATTGCATTTTTGTGAGGAGCAAGTCAGCACTGCAGTCAACACCGTCCGCCTCATTATCCTGGGGGCTGTTGTGTCGTTCAAGTGAGTGAATTACGTTAAACAGAGTGGCGCTATGCAGCCTCACAAATAGTCTCGGGGAAGCCACTTGATGCAATCACTGAACAATGGCAGCCATTATGTGGGGACTCTCTCAGCGAAACAGTGACCACATCAAACTCGCCTGAGTTGTCATGGTGGCGAGGATATTATCCCCGTCCTGGTGCCTCAGTTAGAGCCAAAGACCTTAACCCAGCCGTGAAGTCCAACCTCCCATCTCACAAAAGGAGTCAGTTAGTCGCTCTTGCCAAGACCAACATCCTAATCTAAAGAGCCTTTTTTTTTAAAAATGAAAAAAAAGCTGTTCAATAGTCAATATTTATGGCGTGTTTACCCAAGCGTAATTCTTCCTTCTGAAAGGAACCGAGTGCCATTGTACAACATGAGGTGCACATCCGTCACATTAAGTACAGCTGTAGGGTGTAAAGAAGTAGAGTAAAGACGCGGCTGAACCGTCACCCAGATATTAATTGCCTTTCTGGCTTGCTAGAACACACAAAACGCTGCAGTCCTACTACGTTGCTGCTATTTTTGGTGCATGCATGTTGTATTGCTTGCAAACATCAAGATGTCTATTTCTCAGAGAAACAGGTGTGAGATTTTTCACGTTTCATTATTAATCTGTACTACAGGGACAACACTGGCTGAGTGTGTGGACGCTGTCAGAGTGTGTAAACACATGTGAAGGTTTTTCATTTTTTTCTTTTTCAGAGCACAGGCAGGCGGATATTACTTCACTTTCTTTGTTCGAGAAATAGTAAGACAAGAAAGGCCTGAAGGTTGAAGAGCACAGGGCCTAGTCAGGACCTTGGTAAGGTAATCAACTGCTGTGTCAGAACAAAGGAAAGGCCCCTGTATGTAATCCATAGACGGAAGCTCCATTGTGCTGCGAGCCAACCTTTTTGTATTAATCTACTCCTGCAAATGGCAGGAATAATTCTGGCTTGAGATCACCACTGTTCTGAGCACACAAAAGGGGGAAGACGTCATCCTTGTGTGCAGCACTCGCGGACGGGGCTGTGAGTGCACCGAGATCTGACAGAATCGAAAACTCTTTCATTCATACTGGCCAAAAAAACTCTTTTGATGCACCCAACCTCCCTCCCCAAGACAAACATAGTTTTTGCACAGTCAGTGGATACAATGGGAGATTGATCAAAAGTTGGACATCTGCTATTTCGATGCATGGAAAACTTGTGACCTCAGCGAACATTAGACGTCCCTGCATCATGAGGCTGGCAAGTACTACAGGTCTGCTCAAACGGACAGTCTGGCATTGTATCTAGCAAAATATTGGATTTCCCTGGATCTTACTGCATGGTAATTCAGTCAGATGTCCTTCAATCTAAGGTCATTACACTGAACTCGCTGGCACAGTGTGTAACTGTTGAATAAGAAGCTGTATAAGAGCTATAAGGAGCTGCATGACGTGAAGGACATCCTGTATTTATACATACAGTGTGAGATCCTCATCCTCAAACCCCTACTAAGGCCAAATCACAGTCCTGGGAATGTTCTTTACGAACACCACCCTGTATGGACCACAACACGCTGCTTAAATAAGGAGGTTGTTTATAGCAAAGGGAAATATCGCTGCGTATCCTTGGCTTATTTGATATAAATCAGCTTCTTATTTGGATCTCGATGATTCCTGCTATGATTCTCCAAGATCCCCCCGGACACACCACAACTCCTGAGAAGAAGAACAATTCAAGGCCATGTCAATCATGAGGAGGAAAATACACTGCTAACTGTAGCACTTGATTGAAAAGACACATTTCAGACATTAGACAGCTTCAGTTTTGAGCTGCTGAAGTAGTTTGTCAACGTTAGTGCAAGGTCTGACTCAAAATGTCAAAATGTATAGGCTACTTTTAAACAGAAAAGGTTGACTTCTGCAAAAGAGATGCTCAAGAACATTTTGATATGAAGCTGATTTTCAATCAGGATTGCATGGAGACAACCAGGACACATTGTTGGGAACTGACCCCAGCCGTAATCCTCACCCACATCATGAATGGTATGAAAATCATTTAAATCTCATACTGGGCATTAATAGATCATATTATGTTTGACAAAGGGCTCTGACAAAGGTAAAAGTTACATGGAATTCCTTTTTTCCACTAGGTATTGGAAACTACTGGACAATGGCCAATCTTGTTGGCGGCATGCCAGCATGTTTCCTCCATTTTATACCTTTTGACTGGAAATGACTATGACGACGACCAAGGACAATCAGACCAATGTACAGACACACTGACTGGAAAGAGATGCAGTGAGTCAATGGCAGTAAATTAGCCATCGCCAGGTAGCACCTGTTCGGCCCGTTCACATGGAAGCCTCCTGCAAATGAGAGGTGACACGTGAGAACATTCAAGACAGAGTCGGCTCTGAAGTCAAAACAAGTGAATGTGTCATGGCAGCCAGAAGACCTGCGGGCCATCTTCTGACCTGACTCAGCAAATAAATGGCGCGATTATGATTAGCCTGGCTGGCGCTGGCCTGGTGACTGCATACTTCACTCCAACCCAGTGGCACTGCCAGGAGGTGCTGGGGTGGTGGTGGTTGTATATTCTTAGCCAGTTAAGACACGTCATTATACATTTGCTGTTACCAGAATGGCAATGACCAAGTCGTAGTGCATTACTTAAAGGCCCTGTATTATGTCATTGTATTGTAGTAGGGCCTACTATGGTACTTAACTTTTCAATGACTATTAGGCCTACAGCATGCCACTGGAGGTACGGTGTGCATTAAGGGCCTACAGTCAGAACATAGTGTCCCAATAAAATGGAGGTGGGGGTGTGTGGCCAAAAGCACTATTAGAATTGCTATCTTGTTGTTATATGTAATGGTTCAGCCTTGGTCAAATGGTCAGAACTTCTGCCCTGTGGTTCTCAAACTTGTTTCCGCTGGGACCGCCTTTTGGTTTTTCGAGCTCCCCCTCTCTTGTCATATCTCAAATGGCAGACATTTACTGAATCTTCATGTCACAGGAAAAAATACAGTAAACATATTGTTTAACCACACAAGTGAATACTTTGTTTGTTTCTCTTGCTTTTCCTTTGTCTATGTTGTTTGCCTTACTACTGGGCCTAGCACTTGTAATAAAGTCTACTCTATATAGACTATTAAAGCACATATTCAAGGTTTCAAGCAAACAGTCCCTTCTCTCCGTGACCTCCCCGCAGTACCTCTGTAGAAGCAGGCCCTGTCCCCCGTCAACCAAACCAATGTAGTGTGCACACTTGTCCACCCATCCCTCACACAGCTGTGCTCTTATTTAAGGGGGGCTGTGTCTATGACATGGCTTCAGCACCACAATATCAGCACTTATTAGGATAAGACTCAGTGACAGGAGCCCAACAACTGTCTGAGTTTAACATCAGCTTGACCAAGTCTAGAGATGTGCTGTAAGCCTACTGAAATGACTCAGTCCCCTGCTGACTCTCCGTCGCTCTCTCGCATGCTCTGTGTGTGTGTGTGTGTGTGTGTGTGTGTGTGTGTGTGTGTGTGTGTGTGTGTGTGTGTGTGTGTGTGTGTGTGTGTGTGTGTGTGTGTGTGTGTGTGTGTGTGTGTGTGTGTGTGTGTGTGTGTGTGTGTGTGTGTGTGTGTGTGTAGGGTGGTACATCTAAACAAGCAAGGGAGGAGGATATCTCAACTGTTTCCTGAGAAAGTTTTTTTTTCTTTTTCAGAATGATTTGGCAGCATTTGCAATGCTGAGTGAGGGCAGTAAAAATCTTCCTTCCTCCAGTACACCGAGAACATCCCCTCTGCCACCAGAGAACAAGGCATCACTATAGCTTTCACTATGACTGTGTAAACGTGATGAAACTTTGCACACTTTTGGTGAATAGGAACAGTATGACTATGCAGGAAGCTTTTTTTTGTCAAATTGGAGGAATAATTTAATGTTGTACTCTGAGGATACAGCTGACATTTGGCATTAAGACATGATGTCAATTTCATTGTCAGCACACACCCTCTATGATCATGTTCAATGATGGTGCGCTTCAAGATAAAATACTGGTTTACTCGGTAACAAAATTTCTTTAAAGGGGTTTACTACACAAGGGCAGGGTTGCTGTCAGCTTTGGCTGGGCACAGAACAAAGTCATCATCATGTGTCATTTGGATTCTGGAAGGTAGTGACACCCAAACAATGTCAACCTGAAATTCCAAAAACAGAATGACACATTATGACAACAGTCATAAATACCAGTGACATGAATATTTTTGACATTGTGTCATGTCATTCTCATGCCGGTTACGGCATATGGCACCCTAAAAGAGCCCTTCATGCCACGCTATAGATCGTTTTAAATAAAATGTTAATATTTATTATTGCAAACAGGATTATATTCATTTAAAACATTAAACCGTTTGTTAAACTATTTTAATGCAAGACATTCACTCTAAAGTCAGTAGGCATAATGCTCCAAGTTCATCTTATGGCGTCCAGATGTCAAGTTTTAGTACACACGTCTGGCCGTTTCAGTTCAGCCATACATCTGCCATGGGGTTGCGACATCTTCTTAAGTTATTTCTTACTTGGTAGTATTCATGTGTGGAGTCAGTGTTATTGTTTTCCACACCTTCTTCCTTGGTGCATGGTGTCATGGAAGTGAGATGGCCTCATCAGGCCGGTGACATCAGCTCAGCTCATCTCAGCGCAGCTCAGCACAGCTGAGGGAGGGATGGGATTCTCTTTGTTCGTCCAGTGGAAAGAGATAGTCAGAGTACCAACCCCATACCTCCTCAGAGACACCTGCTAGGGCCCGTAAAAGTCAGCTTGTAAAAAAGCCATGTCAAAATGTCAAGTCAAAAGAAGTTCACCTGACCTGAAGACACTTGCAAAGATCAGTAGAAGGTTCACGGTGAGCAATGAGGGAGATGTGCTTTCTAATCTTATCAGTCAATCGGTGTCGTAATAATTAATTGGTTGAACATAAAGCAGCTTCATCAGAAGGCCTTGTATGGCTGCTGGGATGTGATACAGTAAGTGCTTCCTCAGGGATGTGTCCTTACTCCCACCTGTTGAGTCAATCATGAGTGACGCTTGAGTGAATCAGAGGCATCATGGCGGCAGTGGCGTACCACTCAGCACGGTCTGTCCATCCTGCCAGAGCGGCCAGCGGAGGAAGAGACTGACTGACTCTGTCCGGTCTGCGCCGAGAGAGAGAGAGAAAGAGAGAGACAGAGAGAGAGAAAGGGAGAGATAGAGATACTGAAAGAGAGAGAGCGAGAGGAAAGCGAGTAGAGAGAAATTGAAAGAGAGAGAGAGATTGAAAGAGAGGGAGAGAGATATTGCAGAGCGAGTAGAGAGAAATTGAAAGAGAGAGAGAGATTGAAAGAGAGGGAGAGAGATATTGAAAGAGAGAGAGACTGAACGAGAGAGAGAGGGCCCGCGCAGTCCACGTGCATTTGTGTGCAGCACATTCCTGTCAATGTTTACTTTCGGACCAAAACACTGATTCTCACGCGGCGAGCATGGCCAACGTTTTGACGGGGGGGGGGTGCTATACGCTACGCACAGATTGCGCGGCCGTCCGCTATCGCCTTCCACGTTTCCGCAAAGGCCACAAAGGTCAGGAAAACACTGCCAACTCTTGTGCGTTGTCCCTCCGCGGTCAACTATCAACAGGAAACATCTTTCGCAGGACAGGAAGTTCTGCTCTCTAATTGGCCCGCCATGACTCAAAGACAGCCAATGGCGGCACGGCTATTTTTAGGGGCAGGTATAAAAGCTGCGTGGCCTCGCTGCTGCAGCTCATTGGAGAGTGGGAGAGAGAGAGAGAGGCTTTGGGATATGACTGAGGACATCGACATCCAGCTGATGATGGGTCATACAGTACAGGACAGGACGTACTCCATACTGTATTCTGTTGAAAGGGCCTGCGTCGTCGAAATGAGCTACCAGTAGCCTAGTAGCTTCATAATGTGCATCGTTAGTCATTGAAAAGACTTAACTACCATAGTACTGCAACATTATGACACTACACAGTTTTTAGTGATACATTACGACGACTTGATCATTACCATATTGGTAACAGCCTGGACGTACTCCACACTGTCTCCTGTCGAAAGGGCCTGATTTGTTCGAAATGATGCACCGTTAGTCATTGAAAAGACTGAACCCCTTAGCCGCAGAGCCTATGTCATAACTTAACGGTCACCAAAATTGTAAAGGCTATGTCTAAGTCCTATTAAAATCTGTGTAAGGAAGATCAGGGAAGTGAAATGTGCACACCACAAGAAAGATGATTCACATCCCCTACATGAAAACTCATTAGTCACAAAATTGTTTTCAGAATTCATTATTCAGAGGGGACAAAAGGGGAACAAATGTACAAATCAAATTTGACTTATGCCTCTTTTCCACTGCAGGTTTTCTGGTAGGCCTATAGCTTGACACAGCACGACTCTGTCACCACTTTTTGCTTTTCTATTGGGCACAACTCAGCTCAATAGTAGAGCAAAAAGTGGCAGCCAAGTCACGCTGTTGGCCTACCAGAAAACCTGCAGTGGAAAAGAGGTATTAGTGACTTAAATTGCTTGTAGCCTATCAAACTCCTTTTCATTGAAGCCGACCCTAACCCTAACGCTTTTTGCCAATTCATACTGTGTACATTACTAGCCGATGCTAGGAATGGACACTTGATCTTTGACCCAAAAAAAATGAAAAAGACAAAAAGGAACTTCGCCAGGCGCCACAGTTTAAGTACCCATACACAGACCTGTCAGCATACAAGGGTACTACGATTACGAATCTGCCAACAAAAAAAGCCAGCAGTACCTTGAACTACAGTAGTAGTGGAGCAGTAGCAGTGTTATCAGTGGAGGGAAGTCCCTTGTTGGTTTGAGTGTGGCTGTTATGGAGCTCCCATGGCCATGCGGGCAGAGGTAGACTTTCCATTAGGCAAACATAGGCAATTGCCTAGGGCCCCGACCAAATCTGCCCTCCACAGGGGCCCCAAATGTCACACCAGTTGCTGGTCTAGATCTATATGTGACAAAAAACTTGAATAGCACCGAAATGTATGTCTATAATGATTTTTGAGGGCCCCATGTTTATATTTTGCCTTGGGCCCCAAAATGGCTAAATCCGCCCCTGCATGCAGGTCTCCTCTCCCTCCCCAACAGGAGCCAGGAGCCAGGGGCCTGTCAGAGACAGATGGGGAGCAGAGCAAGAGGGTGCCGCGGTGGCTAAAGACGAAGGCCCCCCCTAATTAGCAGATAAAAAAGAACTTTAATACGGAACGGTACGACATTCTCCAATCTGTACACATTCCAAGACAAGCACTTTTCAAAAACAATCAGAGAAGGCTTCCGTTCTGGGAGGTTGGGCTGACTTCCCTATGATAATGGAGCCTGGAGATTTGTCAGCCTTCATGCACTTATCTTGAGAAACACAGGCCACAACATTTGCCATGCTGCTGCTAGTGTGCATTCAAAATACAAGGCCCCTTTTAATCACTTTCATTTTTGCTATCTGCGCATTTCCTTTTTTTCATATTATTTCTTTGTGTGTTTGTCGTTTCTGTTTTGTGTTTGTGTTGCATTGTCTGCAGGGCATTAAAACAAATATTAGGATCACGGGTTTATCTTCAGTTTTCAGTTTATACCACACCTACTTTGCTCTCTGCAGTGTGCTAACCCTTGTAAAATTCTTGAAGTTGAACTCAAAGTAAGCAAATACGCTTTCAAACTGAATGAAGTGAAGACACAGGTCCAGTCTTCGGCCAAAAAATGACACATCCCTTAAACTCTTACTGTATGTGTGATCCTCCTCCCCACTTGTAAACTTCCTTTTAGCTGGATGGAATAACACTTTTGCACATGCTGCAAATGTCTTGGCACCAAATGCTCACTGCTGGCTGGCTGTATCCAAATTTGGGGGCCCGCCTCGTGGCATCCCTCAGATGCGTGTGTGGGGTCAGAGTGCTGCCTGAGATGGGTGCCTTGTGGTTCAGTGGAAAGTATGGCCAGCTAACGAGCCTAGCCCACGGGTTTACTAGCATACACCTGGACCCGGAGAATTTTTACTGCGTCCCACTGATCTTTGCCATGCCTCCTGATCCGACATGAATGCTGGATCTGTGTCCGGCATGACAGTTAAACGTGTAAAACACGAGGCCCCGTCCCCTGGCTCCTCCACTCAGGTGTTTGTCTGCTGTGTGGTGCGTGTGCACATGCTAGTACTTTAGCACTGTGATGTCCACCCACAACGCAGTGCATCTGTAAAAATATAGATACATACACAGAGGCACAGCTAGCAATTATTTTGTGTTACAAACTTGACCGTAGTTCAACATTTGCCAGAAGTTTGTTGAGCCGCTCATACAAAATTTGACCTACGTAAGTGTATATGTGGTAACTTGGAGTTGTAGTGAGTGATTCAGGCCCACATATTGCACATATACTGTGTGTGTGTGTGTGTGTGTGTGTGTGTGTGTGTGTGTGTGTGTGTGTGTGTGTGTGTGTGTGTGTGTGTGTGTGTGTGTGTGTGTGTGTGTGTGTGTGTGTGTGTGTTTGAAAGAGAGAGAGAGAGAACTTCATGTTAAGTGTCTTTGAGTAGCATGGCACTCTTTTCTGCCTTTTTGCCTTCATGCCTTGTCTTTTGACAGGACAGTGGAGGAAAGACAGAAAATGAGTGCGGAGAGAGAGACGGGGAAGGATTGGCAAATTACATCGGCCGGAATCGAACCCACATCGCCGGTGTAGTAACCAAGTGCCCTACCGTTTAGCAGGGCCATGCAATTGACACTTAAGGTAACTGGAAACGCTTTGACACGTTCATTGGTATGTCCAATACACTTCATAGAAAATAGTGTACAAAATAGTACAGCATGGGGAAATACATGACAAGCCATCTCAGCATCACGGCAGCAAGATCTGCATAGTCACTAACAGCTCATCGGAAAGCAGAAGTACATGTTCTCCACAAGTGAAAGTTTGACTTGAGGGCATGCTGAGTGTAACCCCTCTGTGTAGAGCAGAGCCTATGTTATAACCTTACTGACACCAAAATTGTTATGACTAAGTCTTAATCGGTCATTTAAGGTAAGTAATGTCATTGCAATGCTGCTATGATGTACAGTAGTTTAGTCTTTTTTTTAGCAATGAATGAACGGGCGCAACTACACTAATGCCTCTTTTCCGCTGCCTGGCCTACAGCACGACTCGATCGACACTTTTTGCTTTTCAAATAGGCACAACACAGCTCAATCGTAAAGCAAAAAGTGGCGGCCGAGTCGAGCTGTGTCGAGCTGTATGCCTACCAGAAAACCGACAATGGAAAAGAGGCATAAGAGGCTACAAAACGAAACCTTCATGAAAGATGATGATGGAAATAAGAGTGAACACTTTTGCAGTGCAGTGACAAATTATTTCGTTTTGTGTATGTATTTTTTACATTAGCCCTACCGTGGCGCAAACGGTAGGGCACTCGCCTGCATCGTGGCTGGCCCAGGTTTGATTCCGGCCCGGGTCCTTTGCCAACCCTTTCCCGTCTCTCTCTCCACACTAGCTTCCTGTCACTGTCTTCACTGTCCTATAAGAGTAACGGTAGGGACACATACACGCGAATTTGCGAACTTTGCCATTCATTCCTATGAGAGAGGTGAAGGCAAGCGAAAGCAAGCGAACAGGAGCGAAGCGAAGCCAAATTATTAAAGAAAGTTTAATGTTATGCAAATGAGGAGCGAATTTGCCTGCCACGGCCCAATCAAATCAACAACATAACTGTTCCATTCCATTTGATTCGCTGCGACGACCTGATGACGGTTGTATTTCGCCTCTCTTCACTTCGCTCGCTTCGCCTCCTATGTGTCCCTAACGTAAGGCAAAAGAACATGAAACATTTTGTTTAGACTGCCAGAGGTCTTCATAAATCGTTCTTCATCCTGTTACAAAACCTTATGGTCCAAATGTGTCCCATGTTCGAGCTATTACTATGTCAAATTTTCAGCAACTACAATATCCAACCTAATACCAATAGTTTGAAGGCCTTTTCTCAGGTTCAATGTTGGCGTAGTTACTGCACTTTGCGTTTATTGGGCAGACTTAGTCACTGGTCACTTTTACACTCAAACACACTCAAAACCAGCACAAGCAGACAGCACGATGTGTGACCTTTTTGCTACATATGCCTAATGCCGATTGCTCAAGAGGAGGAAGGTAAAAAAGTGAATGAAGATAACGCTCGGTTAAAAACACAAGCCACACTCTAGCCCTAGCTTGCACCTTGGGTTTGATCTGTCACAGATGCGCACAGTTCAGTGTTGTTGTTCAGTTGTTATTTTCTCTCTCTTTTTTTTCTTTTTCTTTTTCTTTCTTTCACTGCAACCACAGTGGAAAAATCTGAGGGTGACCTCTTTTTGTGAGCTGTGGCAGGTGTGGGCTACCAGTGTGGTATGGTGTGCTGCAGCTGCCCTACGCTGCTTGCAGTAGGCACAGGTTTCATAGCGCAGGGCACGCCCGCCCTCCTCGTTTCTTAGAAATTATATGGCCACCTACACGACCGCACACAAGAGACAAATGGGCCCAAGGCAAGTAAGATGATGATAACAAGGGTAATAGGGTTCTCTCTGAAAAAAAAGATGGCAAACGCCCTCAATGTTTTTGAGGCACAGTAGAAAAATATTTTAAAAACAAATAGAAAAGCCATGTAGAAAACAAGGTTGTGCTGTATCACTTTGGAATCACATAACTCTTCATAGGCCTACTGATGGTGCTGCATGTCAAGTGATGTTGGTGGCGTGTATCCTACAATACCTTATGTAACTAATAACTTATTATGGCACCAGTAACTTATTGACTGCAATGCCATCACAACTATAGCCATATTGGTAAACTTAACGTTATTACTTTACACTTAGGCCAACTAAATCCAACATCTAAACTGTCATTGTTATGGACTGTGAGTAAACAAGCAAAGCCTGGGTCACTCACACTACAACACATGCACTCAAGCTGAATGAACAAAACGGTGTAAAAACAAGCGTAAACAGTGTTCGTGTACATACGTATGAGAGAGAAAGTCATTACGTACATGAGTGCTAAGTGCAATCGGGGGATTTCACCGATGAAATTACGAGATGGAATAAAGCAGACCTCAGCTGCGTGATAAGGCCATCAAATGACCTCACCACAAACGACTTTTGCAGAGATGTGATGTAACATTTGCTAGGCAGAGGCAGCATGGGAAGAGAAACAGAAAGAAAAAAGGATTGAGGAGAGAGGGAAGAAGGAGAAGGAGAAGAAAAAAACAGCGAAAAAGGGAGAACTTGCCAAGCGAATAAAGCTTTTTGTTTACGAAAGACACGTGTTGCCGGGGCAACAGAGGGGGAAACCCACACAGCTGTTTGAGAGTAAGCGAACGAGTGGCGTCCTCGTGGAGCTGCCTGGCCCCACAGCCCCACAGCGGCCCCGGCTCCAGCTCCAGCTCCAGATCCAGCGCTAGCGGGCCAATCTGAGCAGCTCTCCTCTCCTCTCCTCTCCTCACCTCTCTTCTCTTCTCTTCTCTTCTCTTCTCTTCTCTTCTCTTCTCTTCTCTTCTCTCTCTCTCTCTCTCTTCCTCTCCTCTCCTCTCCTCTCCTCTCCTCTCCTCTCTCCTCACCTCTCTTCTCTTCTCTTCTCTTCTCTTCTCTTCTCTTCTCTTCTCTTCTCTCCTCTCCTCTCCTCTCCTCTCCTCTCCACACCCCTCCTCTCCTCTCCTCTCCTCTCCTCTCTACTCCCCTCTCCTCCCCTCCCCTCCTCTCTTCTCCTCTCCTTCTCCTCCTCCCCTCCCCTCCCCTCTCCTCTCCTCTCCTCCCCTCTCCTCTCCTCTCCTCTCCTCTCCTCTCCTCTCCTCTCCTCTCTCCTCTCCTCTCCTCTCCTCTGCTCCCCTCCCCTCCCCTCTCCTCTCCTCTCTGGGAGCCAGGCTGGATTTCATCACCGCTGAGGCCCTAATGCTCTGCAGATGTGCAGCCAACAGGAGCTGCCAGCCCCACTGACAAGGCCGGAGGAGGAGGGAGGAGGGAGAGGAGGAGGAGAGAGGATGAGGAGAAGGAGGGAGGATGAGGAGGGAGAGGAGGAGGGAGGGAAGAGGAGAAGAGGGAGAGGGAGGAGGAGGAAAGGAAAGGAGGAAGAGGAGAGAGAGGAGGAGGAAAATGGGGTGAAAAGGAGGAAGAGGGAGAGGAGGAGGAGGAGGGGGTGAGGAGGAGTAGGAGGAAAGAGAGGATGAGGTACGGAGAGGAGGAGAGTGGGGGAAGAAGAGAGGGAGAGGGAAGAAGAGGAGGAGGTAAATGAGAGAAAGAAGGAGAAGTAGAAAACAAGGAGGAGGAAGATGATGAGGATGATGGGAGGAGGAGGAATAGGAGGACAGGGGAGGAAAAGGAGGCATAGGGGGAAGATGATGGAGAGAAGGGAGAGGAGGAGTGGGAGGAGGACTAATCCCTCACCCCCTTCCCCTGCCGTCCACCCATCCACACCCCAGCGGCCCCTTACCAAACTCCCCCATTCTCCTCCTCACTCCCTTCTTTACCCTATTTCCCCGTGCTAGCCTCCTCTTCTTCTTCTTCGGAAAGTCCCTCTCCTGTCTCCTACGCATGCCTAAGTGACTGCTGCCAATAGAGCTGCTCACAGAGAAAACGATGAGGCCATTGCTCAGGGATTTTGCGTGATGACTTTCAGTGTGTAAACTGTCCCGGCAGCCAATGGTGGTGCCATGAGGTTTTCATGGGCAGCGTCACTTGTGATGTGAGCGTCTCTGTTGTCATGAATTCATTTGAGCAAAAAAACTCACACAGACTTTCTGACTTTCTGTTTTCACACAAACCTTCTGCTCAGTTCTTTTCAGTTCATCCATTCCGGACAGTACTGTAATGTTTTCTGCAAAAAAAAAACTTATCACCTGGACATTCTTGACTCTATTACTCAGATGCTGCCTGTATGTTCAGTGAAAGGGAAGGGGTTTGGGATGGGGGAGAGAAAAGAAAAAAAACAGAATGAGAGATAAATATTTTGAAGCGTACCAGCCCATATGGAATGCCTCAAATGGGGCTGAAACAACACAGGCCGCGCTGCATCCCTCCAGTGCCAGGTCGTGAAGGCCTCTTCATCTGTGCTGGGATTGCACAACCTCTCAACCCTTCCAGCTGCCTGAAGCCCAAGCCGTGTGGATCAACCAGGGAAGCCGACAGGGTGGGAGGGCGGGGGACAAAGGGGTCACTTGTCCCAGGCCCAGGGAGAGAGGAGAGGGGCCACTAGGATTGGATTTCTCATTACATTGTATGCATTGGGTTTGTTTGGGGCCCTGTCAGATGTGTTTGTCCCGGGCCCAACCCAAAGCTGCCAGCGGCCCTGGGACCAACTACTGGCCAGGGCCGCTGACAGCTTTTGCTGAGCCCAGGACGAGAGTAATCTGAAAGGGCCCCCTACCCAATATTATACAATGTAATGGGGACCCAATTCTGGGCCCCCTATCTCCCTGGGTCCGGGACCACATACCCATTTGCCCCCCCCACCCCCGTCAGCTGCCTGAAGCCGTGCAAAGTCGGACAGACTACTGGCTAAACTCAGAGACAGAAGCCCACCGTGTAAATAACTACGCGGTGACTGGGCAGTGCACCGACTGACTACCAACTGGAGACAAAAGCAAACAAACACACCGATCTGGTGGTGGTCATGAACGCTTGTGATTCTTCTTGTGCTTTTGTGTTTCAGTTCGAGGAGGGCCACAGACAGAATTAGATGGGTCGAATTGAGATGTTTTTCAGCAGAAATGTTTTTGCCTTCATAAATGGTGTACAATCAGACAGAGAAACCGCGGAGGGGCAACATTCACCAGAAACCGCAAGACTAGATCTAAAAACGGACCCGTGTTTCCAGCACGGCACATGTGGTGTCCACTTAAAATATTCCCCTAAACAGAAAATAAATCGACAAATAAACGTCCAGAAATGGAGGTAATGGCCTCTATACTCCAGCCCAGACCATCGGTGGAGTCAGGGTCACTGACAGCCTTTTCTGGGCCCAGGACAAAGTAATCTGAAAGGGCCCCTACCCAATACATACAATGTAATGGGGATCCAATTCTGCCCCCCCTATCTCCCTGGGCCCGGGACAACATACCCCTGTGTCCCCCCTGTCGGCGGGCCTGGTTGGAGCATACGGGCAGCTCCAAGGGGTTTTGGAGGTCTGGCCTGCTTGAACCTCCACTTGAGAGGAGCACCGACCAATCACAACAGCAGGTGCTCCTGGCAAGACTGAAACCACTAATCAGCACTTAGCAATAAAATATGTTCTACTTCTCCTCAACCATCGACCACTTTGCCTCATATAAAAGGCCCTGTTCCGTTGTGCAGTTTTGGTGTGGTCGCTCTTGTCAACAGTGGCCAGAGCACACAGTTCCTTTGCAGTGACAGCTGTCTTTTCACTCCTGACTGGTGAAGAAGAAGAAGAAAAAAAAAACAAAAAAAAACAAATGCAATCTTGCCCAACTTGTTTTTTTTTTTTTTTCAATCAATGCTGCTGATTGTTTTGCTCACTGTTTGTTTGTTTCCCCCTCCCTTCTATCTCCCTTTTAAATCACCGGATAAAGTGACACCGTGAGATTACAATGTGATGATGACCGTGCTAATGAGTTGGGACGCAGCAACACATTGTGTGGTATACGGCTGAGGACAGTGAGCAAGAGCACAACAATGAATTAGCGGTGGGAAGCCCTTGGGGACGACGGAGCTAAAAAAGAACCACGGCTGAAACATGCTTGTTTTGCTGCATTGCTGCGGACGGAGCCCTCACCACAGTTGTTTCTGAGCGCCACCACAGTGAAATAAGTCCTCTGCCGAACTAGACTTCACTTCCTTCCATAATAACATCGTTTGGGAAGACGTGAGAGGATAAAGAGGCTGCTGGAGAAATGCTATAGCACAGCCAGCCGCATACCCTACCAGCTTCCTCTGATCAGATTCACAACAGGGAACTGACCTGTGTCTGTAAAACCACACCACTTTGTAAGGAGGAGGCACACAGGTCGAGATTCTCAACTGTTGTTCACACATCTGTGTAAAGAAAGACAGAAAGAGAGAGAAAGGGAGAAGAGAAGAGAAGAGGAGAGAAGAGAAGAGAAGAGAAGAGAAGAGAAGAGAAGAGAAGAGAAGAGAAGAGAAGAGAAGAGAAGAGAAGAGAAGAGAAGAGAAGAGAAGAGACAAAGGCCAAAAATCAGACAAAGAGGCCAGGTGTGACAGAACAAAGACAGAGTGAAAAAAGTGTTATTGGCATTTGGTGAATGCACAAAGATGCACATTCTTCTTCAGAAAAACACACACTTGACCTTTTTACTTTCAACATGCTGTACCACCTTTGAAATCTGTGATATTGATATCTGTCAAAATCACACAGGCGTTTGAAATGTTGGATGTTTTCCTGTGGTTTTGATGGTTTGTAATTTGCAATTCTCACAAAATAGCTGACAGTTAGAAGTGGAACTCCTTCCTATTGGCAGCGATAAGTGGATGAGTCTTACCTCGTCTCACATAAATGTCACCATCACGCATTATTAGTCTAGAATGTAAAGTACTTGCAGATTGAAGCGGAAAAAGTAAAGTCAATCTTCCTGACAGGTATGGTTAGCTTGACGGTTCAAACTCCTGTGGAATTTCCTGAGGGAAAACTTACATTGAGAACATTCTAGATGTATCTGCCGTGAACACATGGTCGTCGCATGGAGAGGTTGATAAGAAGGAGAGGTTTTTCCAGCTCAGATGCCGGTTGAGGTATTTCTGAAAATTATCCTGAATTGAAATAATAATGGGTGTCTTTGTTCAACAACTCACTTCAGGAAAATACGTCACACAAACATCACCAAATCCTGACTAGCACCGATTTTAAACTCAAGCCTAATGGTCGAATAGTTGTTGTGTCCTGTAGTATAGAATATTAGACATCCTTGTGGGCTTATTGAAGGCTCACTCACTAAGCAAATCAACTGGAACCAACCAACTCTTTTGGTCACACAGACCAATAATGTGATCAAATTTTCCATATTAATGCTATGAAGTTAATTCTATCAAGCTATTTGAATGGCCGAACTAGTACTAGTATGCCTTTCTCTCTGGTCTGCGGCCCCACAGCCTTACGTACGGTATGTCATCCCGGCGCTTCAGTGTTGACATACGAAGACAATAGAGAACAGCCTTTCAGACCTCAGATGCAAGCCCATGATGTCATAACTCCCCTGTGAAAGACATCTGACGCCGTATAAACATTGGGGCCTAGTGCCAAACATTTTCACTCCATGAGATCAATATAGTGGACAAAGCAGGACCAGCTGCAGAGCATTGATCCACGGTAACTTTGCAGCGTAGCGAAGCCTCGTAATGTACACACCGATGTGGCTCGAGCTTCCTCGACCAGAGATAAACAGGAAGGGAGATTCTGTGTTTTAAAACAATCTTATTAAAAACGTGCCCTTCTACGTCACGTCAACGTTCTTGTTCTAAGTTGTCTTTTCAAACTGTCTGCAGTGTTTACGCATTAGCTGTCGTATAGAGCTAATAAAGCTTACGCATAAAGCTGTCCTGTGCAGTGGAGTTCTGTGAACTTGTGAACACGGTGTGAACACTGAACTTCATTTATCGTTAGGCACCTGTGCTCTGCAACCATTAGGCAACAATGGTATAAGGCTGGGAACATGCTTGCAGTTTGACTTAAATTACACACGCAACCACAAGTGACCAAGTGGACATACATGCCCATGCACATACATGTCCCTGGTGTAATGGTTAACATGTTAGTCTCGGAATTGGAAAGTTGCAGGTTCAAATCCCATACGGTCTATAGGCCTAGCCCAGGTGCCCTTAATGCAATTAACTTCACATTGTTCCAAGCGTGGTGAGTAGTTCCTTAACTATAAGTTGCTTTTGATAAAGTGTCAGCTAAGTGTAGTAGGCCTATAATGGGAAAGCAATGCAATAATACAGTATATGGGAGCAATGGGTTCTATTCACACAAACTGGTATAATTAGAACCTCTTTGAACAACTGCTTATGTAACCAGAAGTCTGACTACATAGCTCCATCACACACCATGACTTCTTCAGACCTGCATGTCCGGTTGTTGATATTCTTTTAAAGAGTCTGCCTGTACTTTAAAGTGACAGCTATGTCGTTTTAGGGGCAAATACAAGTTCCACCACAGTCATAACACAGGTGGAGGAAGCAGACAACGCTTTCATCAAAAACTTGTTTTGGACTAAGCCAAATCATTCAAGGGGAAAACTACCACCTCGGCGACACTTAGCGGCACTTAGCATATTAAGACAATATGATTTAGCCGGCAGCGCACAGTGTCACCCTCGCCCAGACAGACTCAACACAGTACACCCTAGTCAGTGATTTGGCACAGACAGAGCCATACAGGAAGAGGGTTGACAAAACTCAAGATAAAAGAGGAGAGCTGCACTATCAAAGACAACAAAAGGAAGGAGGGAGAGGAGGAGGGAGAGGAGTGGGGGG